>NC_056745.1:1199856681-1199916681 GCF_019279795.1 Protopterus annectens
CTCAAATTCATTTGACTATTTATTAATAATTGTCCCCAACTTTATGGCTAGGTGACAAAAATATATCTGAACTGCATATAAAGTTAAAGGGACTAAATACATTTTTACTCACTGTATATTACTATCCATATCCATAAAGAAGAGCTTTTAGTTTCTCAGGTTTTCTATTATCTTTTGTTTAGACTTTTCCCACATATCCTTAGCTGCCATAACAGAAATCTTTTTAAGCCATACTCCTAAATGCTTCATCTTATTGTGTCCCCATAAATATGGGTATTGCTGAACCCATTCATGTGTAGATACATAATTTATGGTATAGTCTTAGTTTTCTTTTCATTAATGTTATACCCTAAAAGACTTGAAAAAGCCTCTAAATTTTCCACAACACTGAGATGTCATTTTCTGGATTTATCAAGTAGAAAATAATATCATCTGCAAATAAAACCAACTTTTCTTGATCACGATACCAATCATATCAATGGGTTTTTGTTTCCCTTATTTTCTTTGCCAATGGCTCTAAATATAAAGTGAATAACAAATGGAAAGAGGACACCCCTGACTAGTTCCTCTGTTCAAACACAATTTATTGGAGAGATACCCTCCCATTTAATTCTTGTCTCCCATCCTTTGTATATCCTCCTAATTAACCTTATTATTGTATCAGGTAATTCAAATGTTTCTATTGCCCTACTACTAAAATCCCAGCTTATTCTGTTGAATTTTTTAGTACATCAAGGCCCACCAATAGCAGTATTTTCTTACACTCTACTTCTCTCTGATCATCATCACTGTTCTGTTAATGTTGTCAAATGGTTGCTTCCCCTCCACAAAACCATTGATCCAGTTTTGACAACACCTTTCCCATTCTTTTAGTAATTATAGACATAAACACTTTATAATCATGGGTTGAAATTGAAAAGGGGCTATATGAAGCTTGGTCTGATTGCATTTTACCCTCTTTGGTTAATATAGCATCATCAACTTTCTTGATGCTGGTGCTTCTTCTCCTTTTAAAATAGTATTACAAAACTCTTCCAGATTGTTATAACAATCTTCTCTTGTAACTTCCAAACTTCCACAGGAATACCATCCTTTCCTGGAGACTTCCCTGCTGAGTGATTATACATCACCATTTATCTCATCCCCTTCTATCTTAACTATTAGTTGTTCAGCCTTATGTTCCTCTATCCTTGGCATAATTAAATCTTTCATATATATTTTCATTTGTGCTCTTTCCTGGTTTCCACATTTTAATTTGCTTTATACAAATTTTCATAAAATTTCAAAAATCTCTCTAATACCACTATAAGAGCTCTGGTATTTTTTCTTGTTATAGGCTCCCTAAATTTAATGACAAACCTTTCTACTTTCTGTTGCCTAAATTGCTATGCTAAGAATTTTTGTGCTCGGGGTTATTATCAAAAATAGTTGCTTAACAGCAATCTTTCTAATCTAAGGCATATTATCCAAATACCTTTCTTTTATTTTAGCACTCTGAAGTTACTGCTCTTCTTGATCTGTTTGATTTCGCCCTATTCTGCAGTTCTTTAACCTCTGACAGACCCTCTAAATAATTCCAATTACTTTGTAACCATATCACTTTCTCTTTTATTTCTTCCATATTTCCAACTCCATTTTTATTTTATTCCACTCACTATCTATCTGTTCTGAAGACATTTCTATTTTTTTGCTAACTCTCCAATAACTTCCACTAACCATTAATTGAATTCCTCTCTTTTTACCAGGTATGTGGGAAAGTGCCAGTGTCTTATTTGTCTTCATTACCTTGATTTTGATCTTACTTTTTATTGGTGCATGGTCTGAAATAGTTGTTGGATGTGTATCAAAGTTTTCAATTAAATGTACATGCTCCTGTGTAATATAAATTCTATTCAGTCTAGCCCAGTTATTCTACCCTGGGAAATAATATGTAAATTGTGTCTGTGCTCCTAGTACTGAATTCACATCTTCCATACCAAATAGTTTCTTAAATATCTTCAAAAATATATTCTCTTTTGTTATATTTCTCCTGTAGGTCCCCCTAATACATCTTCATTATTGCAAATCAAGTTCTATTTCCCACCGATAAGTAATATTCCCTGTTGAAAGCTGATTATTTTTCCCAAAACTTACTTAAAGCAGTTTTTGATGGCATACAAATGCATGCCAGTATAATCCTCCTTCCTTGTCAATAGCCCCTTACTATCACAAATCTACCATTACTGCCTTTTATATCTTCTATCACTGAGGGAACCCTTATAGCAATCTGTATTATTTCTATTTTCCTTTGTCCTTAATATTCTGCAGAATATCCATCTTAAAATCATTTCTTTGTCAAATGTACATGCTCATTTCTTTCCAAATGTGTTTCCTACAGCATTACTATTTGCAAATTTAATTTCTTGATATACTTCAATGCTCATTACTTTTTGTTTGTACCTATAAGGCCATTTACATTCCAAGATAGCATGGATAGAGTGGTCATTATGTTAAAAACCTATTGTTCCCACCTATTATGCATTACAGCTTTTTTTAATTTGCATTTCCATTTATTGGCTTACAGGCACACATTGATTGGCAGGTTGATATTTTATACAGGTGTTTCTTCTCATCTTTATTTGAACCTATGTTAAATTTTCAAGACGTTTTGCTTTAATGACAACCTTGTAAAAAAAAAAAAACTAAGTACGTTTTAAGAACAACCCAATCTCCTATTAACTTAGAACAAATTCACAATACTGTGAGCATTTTCAACAAGTGAAGTTTAACCTTTCAAATAGGAACAATAGCCCCAAATCAACAGCTGCAACACCATGCATTACCTCATCTAAAATAAAGGCTACCCATACTACAGGGATGTACACAATGGGAAGATGACAAGTACACACACAGTAAAGTGCAATTTCCCTTAAGAGCACAGAGATCCCCAGTAAGACATCCCACTGGCACAGCTATAGGGTTGAGAACTCAGCTGAGTGGTCAAGCCAAAACCTCCAGCAACCTCTCTGTCCAAGCAGTGCTTCATGTCCCTGCCCAACTAGCTGACACACACTTTGAGATTTGATTTATATACAAACACACACACACACACACACACACACACACACACACACACACACCTGGGAAAGGCTGGCACAGGTTTACTAGCTATGACTCCTTCTGCCCAGACTATAAGGTAGTCATCACTGCCACCAACCACTCTTCTTATCAGCTACTATAAGGCCCTTACAAAGGGTGTCCAATCCTACTGTGTAATGTTACTACTATCAAAATGATGCTTCTGCTTTGTATACCCACAACAGTCAAAGGTGTGTCTCAGTCATGGAACAAAAAACAGTCAACAACACTGTTGTTTCAGATATTCTGTCATGAAAAGTAAACTT
The DNA here is from genome assembly GCF_019279795.1 of Protopterus annectens. Taxonomy (NCBI): domain Eukaryota; kingdom Metazoa; phylum Chordata; order Ceratodontiformes; family Protopteridae; genus Protopterus; species Protopterus annectens. The sequence goes on from NC_056745.1 coordinate 1,199,860,065, forward strand.
GCAACTAACAAGATAATATTAAACAAATAGTATCCTTGCTACAGCAGTGTAAATGTAAAGGTGCAAATACATGATCATATTTTAAGAATCCTTTCTACAACAGTAGAAATATGGTGCAAATGTATTAGACAGTATCCTTACAACAACACTGCAAATGTAATTGTGCAAATACACATGAAAGCATTTCAAGTTAATTGTGCAAATCAAGATGTGTCAGAGTACAGAATTAATATCAGTTTTCAGACATGAACTGCAAATTTAGTTAATGGGAGTTCTGGCATTGCTTGTTCTTGCACAAATGGTCTATGCCTGCACCAACTTTTGAACTGGCAACATGTATTGCATCAGCCAATTGTGCATCTGTAATAACAGATCTTGAGTTACTTTTCCCACTATTCATTCTAGAGAAGAGTTACTCACAGCAGTATGTGCTGCCAAAAAGTGCAGTAAATTTCATAGCATTCTCTAGGATACCTTTCTGTGTTTCTGCAGAAACACAATTGCTGTAGAAATTGAGGAGACTCTTCTCTGTGAAGGCTCTCTTTAAGTATGTGTTGTTGTGAGGCTCAATGAGTTCCAACTGCATGTTATCAGGAATAATACATTAATCAACTGCAACATGGTCTCCAGAGATCTTCACCTTAATATGGTGTTTACTGAAGTCCTCAAATCTACGTATGCATTTTTGATCAAGCTTGGGTAGTAGGCACTGTATTTTGTTTAGCTGACTGTATTAGCAGGTCTTATACTTAGGACTGAGTAAAGAAAAACACTTTCTGCATGGACAAATGCATCTACAGTAGTTTCAGCTTTTCAATGAATGTAATTACACATTCATACAGTCTGTTAACTAATTGATCTTTCCCCTAAAGTTTCATATTTAAGTCTGCCAGCAACCTTATGATGTGTACAAGAAAAGCCAACTCCCGAAACAAACAACATAGCCAGAACAGCAACCAATTCAAATTCTTTCATCAGATCACATCGTTGGAAGAAGAACTGACAATCTTCTGTTTATTTTGATTTGATACATTCAACTTGCAATGGTCTGATGTAACAGGCTCAAATTGCCCACTGTTAATTTTTTGCCTGTTTTTTTTTTTGAGCTGGACAGACCACTCCTGTAAAATACGGTCTCTTTCAGATTCGATCCAAAATGGTTTTAGTCCTTTTTTTTTATTTTTTGCTATTTTAATTACAACTAACTTCACATGACTCTCATTGGCATCTAGCTTACAACTTTGAAAAGTGACTGCTGGCTGTTAGATTGTGTCTGTTTTGCTTTGTCTATCCTCAGTTGTCTAGTAATACAAAATAGCTTAGCTTTATGTGCATGCTTCTAATAGCACTTATCATATTCCGGCACATCTATAGTAGTTATACAAATTAAACACAAAATTAAACCAATATGTTCAATGATGAAAATGATGAAATACTTCAAACATGAAAAACTTTTTTGAAAACTCCTCAGCAGTTCTTCTTCTTAACTTTGATAATATTTTTAATAAGTATCAGTGGGGAAAAGGAACCAAGAGAGACATAAGGCAAACTAGCCAACTTCCTCTCATTTTAAATGGCTCTCCAAAAGCATTCTGGAGTAACATTTTGAAAATCTGCACAAAATAATCCAGAATTAATCTTACAATCCTCCTTTAGCATCAAGGTAGCTGCTGCTATTCTAACTCCCTGACAAGACACTGCATATTGCCTACTCAACAAGCCATATCAGTATATCCATAGTATATCCCTAAAAATATTATTATTTGTCACTACTACTACTGTTGGAGATGAGACAAAGACAAATTCAGTCCAGTAATTCAGTTGCTGCTCAGTCATGTACTGCAGACTGCATCCTATGTGTTTTAATTAGTAATTAACTTTTACCAGTTCAACCACGGTACTCTTACTAGCACAAAAACCCTCAACAGATGAGTAAGCACTCATGAAAATGTAATGCATTAATAAACTTACTGTCTTCACTACTGAAGCAGGTTTGGAGCAAAACATGAACTCTAAAATTGCATTGCATTCTCACACAAGCCACCACATGATAATTGCAGGTGGAAAACTCAAAAACTTCAGGTTAAAAAAATGAAACTCCACAAATCACCCAATAATTACTGCAGGCCAAAAAAGTGAAGATCTGAGATACTATGAACCAAACCACTACATCATTAAATTACTGTTTTGCAGCCCAAAAGATATCACTGCCATTTCAGGCAGAAAACTGGAGGACCGCAGTAGAAGAACAAAAAGAAGAGTGTCAACATTTGATAATATAATACGCTTCAGCTCAGGAGGCGGCAAAACTGAATATCAGTGTAGGTGGCTCAAAACTGAACATCAGTGCAGGTGCCAGCAGAAATTAACTGCATGACAACTACAGAAAAATAGTCACTCTCAAATAATCTCCCCTCCAATACTCATATGCACACCATCTGTAACAGCGCTCTATTCCTAGCACACACCCCAGAAATGCTTGCCGAGTTAGAATAATTTGCCAGATTGGTAATGAGTACACTGACATAACAAGATTTGCAAATAGCTGAAACACAAGTAAATGCAGTGAAATCTAAAATATATATAATATATAGCCACATGTACACTTATCAGCACATACATGCCAATTAATGAATTATGTAAGATCAAGCCCCCCCCCCCCCACACACACACACACCAAATACATTAGATTACTTTTTACATGTACTCAACACAACCAAATATAGGGAAACACAGCATGCATTCAAACCAAAGAATTATTCACAGATTGAAATTTCCCCATCCACTTTTTAATATATTAGTTTTACTCCCAGTCTTTGTTTTCTCCCTTAAAATCAAAACAGTGACACAGGTGTAGAAGTCATAAAACCAGTTGCTTCAAACTGCACTCTGCAAACTCCCAGTTGTAACCCCTTCCCCCAACCTTCTTCAGTGATCTACCAGACAGGGAAAATATGAGATGAAACTAGGAACCACAACTCTGTAGTTCAAGAATTCTGTACAAAGGTAAAAATAATTTGGGGGGAGGCTAGGATACATAGGATAAAAATCAGTGGCAAATTTTAAATATTGCTCCTATAAGCTTAGAAAAGTTGGTAGCACAACAAGTTTTGCACTTTTAAATATTGCTTTTAAATGCTTAAAAACTAGGTATCATACATTTTGCATTGCCATGTGTTTTCTGAATACTGTGAGCTGTCAAACTGGAAAGAGACTCCATTATTTGCAGAAAGCTACAAATTTTATGAGGAACAGACTAAAAATGTGAGACAGAAATATGGGCATTCTAAGAAATTCTTGACTTCATATTCCAGGAACACTTTTCAAACATGTCTGCCATCATTGTGAACCCCACCCACACTGTCCTCTAATCCTCTTCGAGAGTACTGCCATCAGTGATGCCACCCCTATAGTGTCTTTTTTAAGCAAGGTTCAAATGACAAATTCACCACCGTAACAGGAACAGGCAAGCAAAAACTGAAGGTAATGCTACTCAATGCTAGAAGTCTAAATCTCAAAATGCACTCCCTCGAGGCACTCCTTAAAATGGAGAACATCGATATCTGTGCAGTGACTGAGACCTGGTTTAAGGCTCCAGAGAGCACCCCTGCATTACCAGGCTATAACTCATACCACACTCTTCGACCATCTAACCTTGACCAGAACACCAAAGGCGGAGGTGTGTCTATATTCATTAAGGATATCCACACCAACAGGCTAGTTGCTCAGCATAATGCATCCGAGGTTATCCAAGTGCAACTAACTCTGGGCAAAACTGCAATCCAAATTGTAGCTTGCTACAGATCCCCCACTATGCCCCAGGATTCGCACTCCTCTTTTCTTGATATACTGGAAAATATTAGGGTTCAACCAAACACCCTAATAATGGGCAATTTCAACTACCCCACCATTAACTGGGAAAACTACTCATGTACCAACTCCTTCGCCCAACGCTTTCTGGAATTCATAAATTCCAATGCCCTGGATCAACTTATCTACACCCCCACCAGGGGCAACAATACCCTAGACCTAGTCATTACCAACATGAGTGACCTGTGTTCCACACCTGAAGTCAACATCTCATTGGTCAGATCCTACCATAAGCTAATCACCCTAGATATCCACATCCCACCCCCACCCCCCATTAAGGTAACCATGGTAAAAAACTTCTCCAAAGCCAACTTCATGCTTCTTAAGACAGAAGTGGCGAACTTCATGACACCCATGCAGATGGACAATACAGTTACTACTGCTGAATCCTACACAAATGCACTCTATAAGCACTTACACAAGTGCATGGATTGTGCTATCCCAAACAGAACCAAGATGCTATCCTCCAAAAAAAGGAAGCCAATCGGGTGGTCCCCTGTCATAAACAAACTCTACAACAGAAGGATGAAACTGTTGCAAAAGAGAATAAAATCCCATGAGTGGAGGAGCTCCCTGGTTAGCCTCAGTAAGAACCTGAGATCCCTTATAAGATCCTCCAAAGCTAGCTACGAAAACAATATTGCCACTGATTCCAAGGACAACCACAAAGCATTCTATAGCTATGTCAAGAATCTGAATGGCAACACCCAGATCTGCTCTGAGTTACAGCACAACGGCACAAAAATTACAGAACCAACTGATATTGCCAACATCCTGGCAGATAGGTTTAGTGCTAACTTTACCCCCCCCCCTAAAGGGCCCATATCTATACAGGAAGACTGCAGAGTCCCTGTAATCACAACTATACAGGTAAAAGATGCACTGTCTAAAGCCAAAAACGCAGTATCCATGGGACTGGACAACATCCCAGGCTGGGTTTTACACGAACTTCAGAACGAACTGGCTCCCCACCTAAGCACCATGTTCAGTCATAGCCTTATGTCAAGCTTTGTGCCCACTGAATGGCGCACAGCAACAGTTATACCACTCCACAAAGGGGGAGCCACCACTGATCCCAGGAACTATCACCCTATTAGCCTGACGAGCCTGGTCTGTAAGGCCATGGAACGTATCATCATGGAACTCATAAAGAAAGACATTGGTAACATCCAAACTCTGGACCCTACCCAGTTTGGATTTGTGAAAAGCAGATCATGTCTTCTGAACCTGATTGACTTCTTGGAGGCAGTCACCAGAGCCATAGACGAGGGTAAGGTGGTTCACACAGCCTATTTTGACCTTGCCAAGGCTTTCGTCACCATCCCCCATTCTGGAATTATAGCTAAACTCACTAAACTAGGTATAAATCCCTACGTCACAAGATGGGTTGCCAACTGGCTCACTGACAGAACCCACACTGTAAAAGTTGCAGACCCAAATGTGACTTCAAATCAGTGACAAGTGGAGTACCACAGGGTTCAGTCCTGGGACCTCTCCTGTTTGGTATCTACTTCTCTGAAGTACAGGCCAACACAGAAGGCCTTTGGCTAATGAAGTTTGCAGATGACTGCAAACTAGGAGCCAGAGTCAAGTCCCCAATTGATGTGGACATCCTACAGAAGGGCCTCACTGAGACAGATGCCTGGTGTTAGAGCCATGGCCTCAAGCTCAATGACAAAAAGTGCATTGTCATCCCCTTTGGTAAAAACTCTGTACCCATGAACTACCACATAGGTGGCAGTCTACTTAATGCCAAATGTGTGATAAGAGACCTTGGGACCCAGTTGGACAGTAGTCTCTCCTTTGATAATCACATCACCACAGTAGTCAGGAAATCCTTCTACGTGGCACACTTTATCACAAAAGGGTTCTTATCCAGGAAAAAAGAGGTCATTGTTCCCCTCTACTCGACACTGATTAGACCCATTATGGAGTGCAATGCCCCTTTTGGAATGTACCTCAGAAGACATCTGTAGCAGCTGGAAAGGCCACAGAAGGACCTCACAAGGAGGATTACTGGCCTCAAACAGATGCCCTATACTGACCGTCTCAAAAAACTCCAGCTTTACTCCATAGCATATCACCTACTCCGAGGTGGTCTCTGCCTAACATATAAAGCTATGTCAAACCCAGAGCTGTTGGACATTGTTGTGGAGTTGACTGGTAAGAGAAGTTTTATTTTTACTGTTAAAAGGAGGTGCGACTGTGAGCTATAGTGAGCAGAAGCTACTGACATAAAGAAATTACAACTTCTGTCTGGCTGGTAGAACTTGTATGGTCAGAACAACTTTATTGTATTTTATTATTTAGTTGTACATTGCTGGTATAATTTTTGTCATAGAAGTTGATTTTAAGTTCCTTTGAATTCTTTGCTACTTTGTGTAATTTTTTTTCCTTTGCAATATTTTATTTAATTAAAGCTGAATATGGATTTGTTAAATGAGTATGCAATTAACGATTTGCTAATGCACAAGTATCTTGTACAGTGTAATAAATGCTATGCATATTTAAAGGTAACAGCTGATAACACTGGTGATCTTTGTTCCCCGTGTCAAAAGTTGGATGATTTGCTTACCATCGTTAGGCGCAAATCTCGACTTGATGATGATTGCACATGTGCAAATTGGCATGGCTTGGAGAACTGTTGTATCATATATTAATGACTGGACTGATGAACTATGGAATTGTGGATGCAAATACCCAAACTGTATTTAACAAAGTAGAAAAATGGTTTACCCAAACGCTGCCTCCTCCTTAACCCCAAAAAAACAAAACTTTTACTTTTTACTCCCACCCAAAAATCCCCACAGATCCACTTTACCATTACCTCTGACAATGGTACTTGTATTTCCCCTGACTCTACTGCTCGTCTCCTCGGCATAACTATTGACCATAACCTCAGCTTCAATGTCCATGTTAACAATACTATAAAAACCATCAATAAAAAACTAGGCTCCCTGTATAGAATAAAACCCTTCCTTACCCCACTAGCTAGGAAATCTATTGCCCAGACTCAGCTTACTTCTACCCTGTTCTATGCATCTGCCATTTATACCAATCTATCTAAGCTTAATCTTTCCAAACTGGAAACTAGCTATAATAATATTACTAGATTTGCCACTGGCTCCCCTTATAGAACCCACCACTGTCTCAACCTTCAACAACTCAGTTGGTTAGAACTACAAAACCAACTACAATACAATCAACTGCTGATTGCACAAAAAATTCTGCACCACCCCACCAACACCCCTATCCTATCTAATGTGATCTCCCCATACAAAAATCTTACAACACTACGCTCAGCTAATAAGTTACATATTGCCAACAATATATCTAATAACAAAGCTGGAGATTCACTCTTTTCCAATGTTGTTAGTAGAATCTGGAATAAGCTTCCAAATACACTCACTTCTCTCTCATCTTCACAACTCTTTAAGAAACACCTCAGACATTACCTAAAAAGACTATGGCTTTGTCCCTGCTCAAAGCCTGATTGAAAAATACTCTTCACTTTTTCTCCTCCCCTCCTCTCATGCTTTATAACAAATACCCCACCTTGAGAGTCATTGACTATCAACTACTAACCCCTTCTTACCTGCATTATTGTCCTTCCTAGTCTCTATTTTTCTTTCTCTTACTTATTGTTTTTTTTTTCTCTCAAATGAATGTTGATGCTTAATTACTATGTTTAACTGTTGCCTGATTGTATTTGTAACCCCTCTATTGAATTAAGACATGTTTATCTCCAAAATCTACTCTAATGTCTCTGTACAGTATTCACAACATTTACTTTCTTTACATGTTATGCTGTATAATTTAGCTAGTCATTTTTTTTTCTAGGTTTTGAATGCCTTAATGTATTTGTGCGTGGAGCTTTTCTCCCCGGGCCTCTGCTGAAAATGGATATGTATCCAGCTAGACTAGCCCGGTCAACAAATATAAAATAAATAAATAAATAAAAAAGTACTCAGCAATCTGAGAATCCGGTTTGTTTAGAAGGAAACAAAAAAAGAAAGAAAGGAAGAAGTTCTCAACAAATAACAAGGAAGAAAAAGAAACTGACTAATTACTGTAAAGGAAAGAGAATACGTAGTAAAAAGGATTTTGCTTTGTTATGTGACATACTGGTAACAGGGAATGAAGATATCTGTCTAACAGAAAACCCTTAGTCTACAGAAAAAGGCATCACCTTTCCAATGGAAAAGGTAGAAAAAAGAGGCAAGGGGCAGGTGAAAAGGAAGAAATCAAAACTGAACATGGAAGGATTGAAGAACATTACTGTAAGAAAAAAGAAGAGAAAGACAGATGTTGACTACATGGCTCAAGCTGTGGATTTACAATGCCAGCTGGATGAGAATTTAATACGCAATGAAAACAATGAAATTAATAAGACTAATAGTGATGAAGATCTATTCTTCGTAACAATTGATAGAGCTGAAATTACTGTATTAGAAGTTGAAGATTCTTCAGAGATGGTCAGCAAAGATATTCTTGTAATTGGAGATTCAGTTATTAGAGGAACTGATACATATATTTGCAGAGATGATAATGAACATCGAGTAGTGTTATGCTTGCCAGGAGCAAAAATAGAAGATGTGAAACAAGCCTTGGAATGCCTTAATGTAAGGAAGTATGGATCTGTTTTTATTCATGTTGGTACAAATTATGTCACCAACAAAGATTATCTGACTGTTAGTCAGGAAGTGATAGCCCTCCTAGATAGTATAGCTTGTACTGACGTTAGGACATATTTTTCACAAATCACCTATAGAAGGGATAGTTAGGTCACGGTGAATGAAAAGATTTTTTGGATAAACACCTACATGGAAAAAAAATGTCCTGTTTTAAAAAAATGGAAATGTGTAGAGCATCCAAGCCTTCTTTTGGGCACACGTGTTCAGACAGGATGGTGTGCATTTGTCTAGATCAGGGAAGAGAATTTTTGCAACAGATATTTTGCAATATTTGACAAACACTAGCCAGGATTTTTGCCAGTTCACAGATAGCAACATTTGATGCATCTCTGATGGCTGTTAATGCTAGGAGCATTAATAATTAAGTGTTTTTATTAGAAAATTTGATATGTTCCCACAAGATTTATGTTGTTATAGTTTGTGAAACATGGTTAAAGAACAATGACTGGAAACCAGTTCTGTCAGGGTATAAATGTTTTACTGTAACAGACATTCTAACAAAAAATCAGGTGGAGGTGTTATGATAGGCATTAAAGATAGCTATGAGACTTGTGATTATTACATGTTCAATGATAATACCAAAACTATAGACTATGTGACTGTGATAATAAAGACAACCCTGGAACATATAACAATTGTTGGAGTGTACAGACCACCAAAGTCAAGTGCAGATGACCTAGAGGAATTCATACATTTCTTACATGAAACATAGGAGGGAAGAATAATATTAGTAAAGAAATTATTCACAGAGTATATTCAGGAACAACAAATGCTTCAGATTGTAAAAAAACTACCAGGGGACGGAATATACTAGATATTGTTTGTGTTCCTAAAGAAATTACTGTAACTTCAAGCCAAGTTTTACCACCATTGATGTGCAGTGATCATGTGGTCATAAATTTGTTTGAAGGAGTAAAGATACACAAATTGATAAACTGTGTGCAGATTCTAAAATTTATTCTCAGACACAACAGATTATAGATATATTTACAAAATCTTATGCAAAACAGTTTGGCTCCACAAAAGGGGTGGTAAGTTGTCCTAATGACATCCAGGTAACCCCAGATACTGGAATCAAATTAGATTATATTGAAAAAGAACTGTGCAAACTGGATCTAAAGACGGAATAAGTAACAATGATTTGAGAACACTTAAGAAAGAACTTACACTGCCATTACATCTATTATTCACTAGGTCATATAAATATGGGGAGATTCCTCAAGATTGGAGACATGCACTTATTAAATCTGTTTTTAAGAGAAAGGGGAGTAGGACAAACCCAGAATCATATAGACCCTTAAGTCTACTTTCATGTCATGGAAAAATAATGGAGAAGGTAATACTGGATAAGTTATTGTCAGAACTGGATAGGTTGGGACTTGAAACCATATATCAGCATGCATATGTTGAAAATAGATCTATTACCACCTGTAACATGATGTTCTATAACAATATAATAACTATGAATGAAAAATTGTGCTGCGATGTGATTTATATGGATTTAACTTCAGCATTTGACAGGGTCATGCACAAAACACTGATCAATAAATTAGTACAACTAGGTATTGATGTACTGTTGATAAGATGGATGCTGCATGGCTTACAAATAGGACATGGCAAGTATCACACACCAACTAGACAGGTGAAATCCTTGGTTACAGTTAAGGTGTCCGACAGGGCTCTGTACTAGGCCCTTACTTGTTTAGATTGTATCTTTCAGACCTTACTTTTTCATTTGAGGTGTTCTACAGTCTATATGCTGATGACCTGAAATTGGGTAAACTGATTACAAATGTTACAGATAAGGCATGTCTGCAAAATAATTTGACTAAATTGACCATTTGGGCACAGGAGAAAAATATGTTGATAAATACATCAAAAACTAAGCATATAAGATTTGGGAGACATAAACTGAAAGGTGAATATTTAATACAGCACACAGTAATTGAAACTGTAGACTCATTTAAGGAACTGGGTATATGAGTAGATTCAGCTATGAGTTTTTCTAATCATATAAACCAATTGGCTAATGATAGTTATAGAACTATAGGTTGCATAAAAAGATTTATAAAGTCTAGGAAGTCAAACATAATGAAGTCATTGTTTGTTAGTTACAGGGAAGTAGGGAACCTTCTTGGCTAGGCTTACTTAGGCCCTTGGGCCGATAACCTAGTACCTACCTATGAACCTATATACATGACATAGTTTGCATTAGCATACATTTAATGAATATTAGGAAGTCTGCAACTGAGCTAACATTTAGTGACTCAAATCTCCCATTTGCTCAAAAAATTGAGGTACAGACTAAAACTGATGCAAAAACATGTCTGATATTTACTTAATTGAATCTTCCATTTGCCAGAGGTACAGACTGAAAATGAGGCAGAAAATGAACACCTGCTACACCTTTGAACCCTCGACCCCCACTGCCCTCTCATCTTCTACAACACTACTCAAACAGCTGACATTTGCCAGGAAAAACAAGTTATGTACTTACCATAACTCTAGAGTCATGCTGTCTGGTTTTCATCTGTTTCAACTGTTGTTGTTGGCTCTGACCTTAGAACAGATCTTGAAGCTTTTCAGGTGCAGGGCTCTGACTCCTTCTCAACCCATAAGTCCCCCGCTTCCACTTTACTACCTCAGATTGAGTTTGCCTCCAGTGAATGATGTATATCGATGTATATCAAAGCACAAACAAGAAACTTTACTCTAATGAAAAAAGGTCTCCTTCTGGCTAATTTCTAAGTGATATGAAATAGGCCCTGACATGCTTGTAGAGCACTGGCTGTGGTGACTGCTTATTGACAGGAAATGCCAAGGTCAACCAGTCTTAGGAATCTCATTAGTGACAATTTGGTAGGGTCAGATGGGAGGGATGTTGAAGTGAATGAAAATCAGACAACATAGATTTATTGTTATGGTAAGTGCATAACTTTTGTATCCAAGGTTGTGTATTTTCATCCAATTCAACTGTGGGACAGATTTCCAAGCATATAGTCCTGGGTAGTCTCAAGGAACGACATTCCTAAGAATAGTAGAGCCAAAGGATGAATGAAATCTTGATTGTTCATCCAGTTTATAATGCTACACAAATGTATGAATTGTTGACCAAGTGGCAGCTGCACAGATATCAATAGAAAGTCTGCTGGCAAAGGCTGTAGATATGGCCACAGCCCTTGTGGAATGATCTTTAGGCTTAGACTGTAAGGATAAGCCCTTTTTATTATATACAAATGTAATACAATCAGATAACCATCTAGACAAGGTAACTGTAGCCACCACTTTTTGTTTGGAGAATGCCAGAAAAAGTTGATCAGAGTTCTTGAAAGGCCTTGGTCTGTGAGGACAGAACCTGAGTTGGAGATGGACGTCCAGCAAATGAAACATATATTCACCTTTATTAGAAAATCTTGGGGAAAAATGGTAGATTTATTGTGTGATTTAGATTAGCTTCAGATTCTACCTTAGGAAGAAAAGAAGCTTTAGCTCTCAATGAAACCCTTTCAATATGAAAAAACAAATAAGGTGGTCTGCAGGAAAGTGCTTGTATCTCTGATATATGCTTAGCTGAAATGACAGCCACCAGAAAAATTGTTTCCCAAGATAAGAATTTCAAATTCACTGATGCTGCTGACTTAAATGGTGGTTGGATCAATGCTTGCAACATGATAGTAATGTCCCAAGGAGGAGCAGGATATCTGATTCATAGGATCATAGGATCATAGGCGATTACTAGGCTATTGACCTGGAGGTCATTTTAAGTCTAGCTGTTTCAACCCACTGCAATACCATAGAGGTGCTAGTCAATACCCAAGATTGCATTTAGTGATGACTGTCCATATCAAGGAGGATTGTGGGTGCTATCTCCAGTAAGAATTTACAGTGCCATTCACTCATCAAGGTTCCTGTTGAACAGTGTCATAGAAGTGCTCTGTTTCACATGAAATGGTAGCTAGTTCCAAATATGTAGCAGTCACTGGGAGATAAATAGGGCATACTGGAGGTACAGATTTAAAGTCACAGGCCACATTTAAATCCCTGGAACAGGTGGCCCTAAACTCAATTGATTTATGGATATGCAGCAAGTTCATTAGGTTTGGGTCTTGGGTTGCTCTGTAGGCCAGGCATAAGTCTCCTCTAAGACGTCTATATGATATGGAGTAGTGACAGGGATTTTAGTTGGTCCATGTAATGCTGGAGACCCTTGATCATCTTTGTTAGAAACCTCTGAAGTCTCTCTAATTGTTGTAGGTGCTTAGTATGGTACATACCGAACGGGGAGTTATACAAGTATAGGGTGTTATAACTTAATTTGCTCTCCAGGAGATGCCTTTACTAACCAAATGAGCTTCATGGAAAGCTTTCCTTACAATGACAGAAATGTGGTGGTCGAAGTTAAGGTCACGGATAACCTGTGATCCTAGGTCCCTTAACACTTCATGGGTACTTCGAGTATTGTTATTGATTTGACAGTGTGAAGGGACATTGTTTATGCCGAAAGGAATGATGAAGCATTTCTTTGCATTCAGTTTGAGACCGTGACTATTACACTAATTGTTGGTCTGTATGACACCATCCTGGAGTATACTTTGGGATTCAATGATTGCACCTAGTTTGCAGTCACCTGCAAACTTGGTCAGCCGCAACACTTTAGTTTTGACCTGTACTTTTGAGAAGTATACACCAAACAGTAGGTGGGGGTCAACGTAGGAAAGTTCTCTTTAAAAAGGCTTTGGAAATCTTCATCAAGGCTGTAGAAGAATTGTTCTAGCCTATGTGAAAAATAGAGATGGCTGCCAGCTGTACATTCATAGGTGTGTAGCTAGACCCATTGTGAAAAAGTTCTGATAAAAAAATTCTAAAATGGAGGGAATAGGAGCTGAAAAGGTTCTACGCCTTTGGAAGATGCCCAAATAGAAATTTTTTTCTATTTGCTGCAGTACACCTTGGTGGTGGCATGTTTTTGAGAGGCTGATAAGATCTGAACAACTGAAGGGGAAAGCTTGGCATCTCTGGATAATGTTGCAATTGGAGGAACCAAGCAGTTAATTTCATGGTTTTCTAGTCTGAATGGGTGAGACAAGAGATCTAGATACTCATCCAGTTTCAAGGGAGGATATACTCGAAGAGGCCACAGGAATGGAAACTATGTCTGATGAGGTCAGAAGGAGGAATGTGGATCACTTTGGCCTTACACATTCTTGCTTTCTGTATAAATTTGTTCATTAGAGGCAATGGGGGAAAAGCATAAAGAACACCTGGAGGCATGCCTCAGTAACTGTCACTGTGGAGGAATCAGGGCAAAGTATCTGCTGCACTTGTGACTTAGATGAGATGCAAAAAGATCACAGCGAGACTGGTTCCAGCAACTTAAGATCAAGTTTATCACTGTTGGCTTGAGGGACCACTCATGATGCATTAGGATAAATCTGCTCAGTTTGTTCTCTAGAAAACTGAACAACCCCAGGATATGCAGTGCTAAAAGAAAGTGGCACAAAGACATTGCCACTTGCCAGACTCTCATAGCTTTGTGGCATAAGGGGTAAGAATGGGTTCCTCCCTGCTTGTTGATGTACCAGACTACTGAAATGTTGTCTGTTTGGACCTGAATCACACCTCTGGGAGACTGTCCTGACAGGCCTGTAATGCTAGCAGGACCGTCCTCATCTCTAGAACATTGATGGGAAGATTGACCAATACATGTGACTATGTGCCCTGAACCATCATTCTAGAAGGAAGTGTCCATTATCACAACTGGCACTGGGGAACTTCTTTGCAATGGTTGTCCATTTATCACCAGAGGAGACATTATTCACCAAGGTATGTGCTGACTGCAGATCAGTTTCTTTTATTTTGGCTTGGAGTGAATGGATTCTTTGAGACCATTGTACCACTAAAGTTCATTGGAGAACCCTCATAAAATATCTGGCAAGTGGGAACATGGGGATTATGGACTCCATAAGACCCAATAGTCAAAGGACCAACCTTGCTGGAGAACAGGGGTGATGAAGAACTTGCACAGAGAAAGAACCCAGGATGTTGAAAGATGGACAATCTGTAATGTTGTATCCAAGTGACATCCAATAAATTCTGTCTGTTGAGAAGGCATAAGCTGGCTCTTACAAATTTTCATAGTGATCCCTAGCTCCTGCAACAGTTGGAGCAATAGGTCCCGGTGGTGCGATAACTTAAGAGACTGTTGATTGTAGCTGTGAGAAGCCAGTCATCAAGATATGGCAAAACATGGATCCCTAGTAGGTGCAATTGTGCTGTTACCACTGCCATGACTTTGATGAACACCCTGGGATCTGAGATGAGCCCAAAGGGCAGAGCTCTGAACTGATAATGGTTGGCTCCCAGCCAGAAATGGAAAAACCTCCTCAAATGCTTTTCTATCTTCACATGATAAGTTGTGTCCTTGAGGACTATGAAACACACCCAATTGTCCTGTCTCAGTAAAAGCAAAATGGATTGTAGTGTAGCCATCTGAAATGTTGTCTGCTTGACATGCTGATTCAAATGACTCGCATCCAAAATGAGTCTAAGGTCCTCTGTTTTCTTGAGTACTAACAAAAAAACACCATTAGACTTTGGATTCTATCTGGTCTGCGAGGACTGGTTGGATGACTCTTTTTTTCCCCACTGTAGTGCAATCCTGGAGTTAGTATATATAGTTGGGGGGGTGGGGGGAGCATAGACCCCCACCTATTCTGGTTTTATATCGTCCACTTTACAATTCAGTATGCTGAAATTTAGCATTGTAAGATTTCAGTATTATGGGTTTCAGTCAAGTGATTTTTTAGTATTTTGAAATTTCAGTCTTATGGTCTCAGTCAAATAGGATTCAGTCAAATGAAGTTTATATCATCTGATAGGGATCCTGTGGGCCATATATAATGCTTTGGTGGCCTAGACTGTAATTTTCTTGGTCAGGGTGGCAGGAGGAAGATACACATTATCTAAGGTAAATTCCTGTCCAGCCAGCAGTCAGTTCATCATAATATATCTGCCCTAGTCATCCATAACCCATTGCTTGAGTTGGAAAGGAGTGTTTCTCCTGATGAGGGTGATCACCCCACCCCCTTCTTCCTAGCTGGTACAGAGTATAAAACCCTTCAGAATATATTACTCTGAGCAATGATGAATGTTCTGCTTTGGTATAACTTATTAATGGAAGCCACCAAAGCAAACCCATTGATGGCTAACTGCAATATTGCCCCACTGATAACATTAATTCACTGCCAAACCCAAAAGAATATAAATATGTAAATCCCATGTCAAAGTGGTTCCAACAAATAAATCAAGATTTTAAGTTATGAAGCTCTTTGTCTTCAGAACATTCATACACAAAACTCATTTATGACATAACATTATAAACTTTTTAACTATAGTCAAAGCAGTTAAGACTAGATTTTTACATTCAATACATGACAGAAGTAACACAAGCTACCCGCTGAAGTAAAAAGAAAAATATATACTTCAATACTGCCCGATGAGTGAGGCAGAAAAAAACATTCACATTACTTTACTCCTCCCCCTAGTCCATCCCTCTATTCATCTTTTTTAAAAGAAAATGAAATGTCTTATTATGCAACTTTACTATGATTTTTTTCTATAAGTTAAATGTTTTAAGTCTGAGACAACCATATGAAAACGTTAGGAATATTTCCTTATTCTCCAACAAAAGACAAACCTTTTACCAAGGCAATATGTCCAACTTTAAACAGTCGCATTGTTAATGTTGTGTCCCTTTCTTGTAGTGTTGCTGCATGTGCCACCCTTTGCTAGTTAGTCATCCATTTTTGTTAAATACTGGAAAGGGATCCAGAGATTTCTTTGGCTTATTGCTACGTGGCCTGTGGGTGTTGTTGGATATACTGGGACATAGGATCATAAGATCATAGGAGTTTACTAGGCTATTGAGCCAGAGGTCATTTCAAGCCTCGCTGTTTCATCCCAATGTAATACCATAGATATGCTAGTCAATACCCAGGATTGCATTTAGTAATGACTGCCCATGTCCAGGAGGGTTGTGGGCACTACCCCTGGTAAAAATTTACGGTGCCCCATCCACTCATCCAGGTTCCTCTTGAACAGTGTCATAGAAGTGCTCTGCTTCACATGAAATGGCAGCCTATTCCAAAGATGCAGCAGTCACTGGGAGACAAATCTGTCCCTCCAGCATGTCCTGTTTAAATCGCAGGCCATATTTATGTCCCTGAAACAGGTAACTTTAGTCCCATTTGATTTACGGATATGCAGCAAGCTCATTAGGTTTGACTCTGAGATTGCTCTGTAAGCTAGGCATAAGTCTTCTCTAAAAAGTCTATACAATACAGAGTATAGTGACAGGGACTTTAATTGGTCTGTGTAAGGCGTGTGCTGGAGTCCCTTGATCTTCTTTGTTAGAAACCTCTGAGGTCTCTCAAATTGCTGCAGGTGCTTTGTACAATACATCCTGAACAGGGCATTAAACTCACACTTAAAGGCACACAGACACACAGTTACATACAAAGACACAAACATGCACTTACACAAAATATATGAATAAATGAAAAATACATACTGTCATGCAGAGTGGATGGCAGCAGCACCATCCAACATAATAACAAGGAGAGCAGACATAATTTAATGATAATTAAAAATAACTTATTTAATAAAAAAGATTTCCCCATGCTTACACCTCTGTGAGTCCTACTTCTATCATTTTTATTCATGCAGCCTTAAGTACCAGTGAACGTAGACAGCCTAAGTCAACAGGATGTGACTACTTAATGTTTCTTCTAGCAGCCCAGCAAACATCCTCTGAAGTGCCATTTCTTCCCCTCTCTCACCTTATTCTCCATTTGTAATAGGTCGAACACTGGACTGTTGTAGAAACCAGCCTGAGAGAGAAAGAACTTAGCTGAAATCAGAACTCTGTGGATGCATAAATGCACCAATAGTGTTTCACAATCTTAAAACGGGAAAGTGGAATATTTTTTTAAATAAAACAATGTATGTTTTTAGCAGTTTTGAGGACCTAAAGCCCTGCAGCCAGTACCAACGGCTGCCTCATATGAAGGAGCGGGTTAGCTTATCAATTCTTTGGGGATGATAATCAGCTTTACCTCAACTTCTGTCAAGATCATATGGTGAATGCATATTCACTGGCAGAAAGTTTGGAAATTATGTATTCATTATTCAGTTTTAAAACTTATCACCTCAAAGACTGAGATCCTGAATGCAGATGCTACTCTGAGAGATTCTACAACTCTGCTATTACATTTTTCTATATGGTGATAACTGACTTGAGTTTGAATCAAATGTGAATGGTCTTGAAAGGGTTAATAACCAGCTAATAATCAAAGATTATGTGTCAGCAGTCTTATTGCTTTCATCTGAGGAATATTTCATGGATCCAGCACTTAAAACCTCAAAAAGATCTTTCCAAAGTCTCTCATGCTTGGAACTCTTTTGTAATGTTCTCTATCTTGGGCTTCTTGATACATTGATAAAACAGCTGCAAATTGTGCAAAAGACTGCAACTAGGCTAATTACTAGTTCACCATGGTACTAATATATTACCCATGTTTTGAGAAGTCTACAGTCTACAATTTCATACTGATTTTAGTCTGATGTTGGTTGACCTGTCCCTGCATGACTGGTCCACTTCTGTACTGCCCACCTCAGATGAGGCTTCTGTGTCTCTGGGACTGCTGGTACTTCCATAGGACAGCCTGAAACATTGAGTGTTTGATCATTTGTTCACCAGGCTCTGAGCTTCTGGAATCTACTACTTCACTGGCTTTTGGAATGTTTCACTCTGCCCTGTGTCAAGAGGCATTCAAAATTCTCACTGGTAGAGTAGCCTGTTGCTATTTGGGTTATTTCCTACCCAGGATATAATGGCCTGCCAATCTTCAAAAGTCTTTGGCACCCTTCCACACATGCACCTAGGCTGCTGTGTCTCAAGATCAACAGGGAGAAAACACCAGCCAGGGCACCAGTTTCTTCAGTACTTACTTGACACCCTCGAGAGAGCACATCTGGGCTTCACAGGATCAATAATTGGCTCCGATCTTCCATTTCTAGCACATAAGTCACCTTTGGGGAACCCCTATACATAGCAATTATACTTCTTATATTTTTGACAAGTAATTATGACCAGGTGTCTTTAAGAATACCAGTTATATATTGTGTTACTTTTTTTAGCAGAAACATCTCATCAGATGAGTTATTTTTAGTTGCTAGCACTACTTAACTACGTCTGGGGCACATTTGTAAGGAACATATGCTGCATATATACTTTTTGTGAGTGTGTGTTTTGTTTATTGCTCTGACAGTTGTAAGGGAGTATCTGTGTTGCAAGCTCTTATGGTGGGTAAATTCTAGTTGGCTTTCCATAGGTATAGGGTTATGTTTTAGAAAAATCCTCCATTTATACCATTAGTAGTTTCAGAGTTTGCTTTTTAATCTAGCCATCTATCCCCCTGTATTACTTCCAGAAATGTATAACCAGGTGTGTTTTGAAGAAAGTATTCTCTATACTCTGTAAATGCTTATGCAACTCTAGTATCATCTTGTCAGAGCTAGTCCTTTAGGAAAGCTGAACAGCTGTAAACAAAAAAAGGACAACCAGTGTCATCTCAGACAATTACCAGATGGCTGTTTGTTGCTAATTTTGTCTTTTGTTATTCCCACCATTGTAAAATAATTCCAGGCAGGATCAAAGCACATTCTGCTAGAGCCTTGTTTTCTTTGATTGCATACAGGAAAGGGTGGACTGTAAGCACAGCTTATATAGCAGTAAGTTTTAATCATATCTGTTTAATCCTGCTTTTAATTAATACACTGAGCAGCTATCAGCTATATGTTAATTTAATTATGTTTTCTGACTGCAGTTTCCGTTTTCCGTACTGTGTATACACATTTTACACTTAGTCGTCTTAATTCTTATTGCATTGTTTTAATTTTCTTAGTTGTTTTATCTGCATTATTTATTAAATGGAGGTATACCTGAGAATCAAGAAGAAAACTACTAAGATTATGATCTAGGACTAAGGTGAAGTATGAAGTTGTTATCTAAATTTAAACCCTGCTCACCCTCTGCAGAAAACCTTCCTGCAGGATACCTCAAAATTGCAGCTAGCATCACTGTATATCCAGTCTCCATCCCTATAAACACGTCAATACAGGAATTCTAAATTCCTACCCTTGGGAAATAAATGTCATATCATCCCCCTCCACAAAGGTGACACTTGTACTGAGATGCCTAATTTTAGATCCACTGCCATCTTATCTCCCTCTCAAAAATATTGGAAAAACCTGCACATAAAAAACTACTCCACATCTCTTACAGGAACAATCAGTAACCTAATACTCAGAACTATTCTATACCTGTCCATAGCACAACAACTGCCCTTCTAACTTTTACAGATAGCATAAATAAATCCAGGGAATAGAGATACACTTGTACCTTCCTTATTTCTAGATTTATCAAATGTTTTTGTCACTGTTGCACACAAAACCGCTACTAAAACAGTCTGTAATGGGTATCTCACAATTTACTCTTCAGTGATTTCATAATTACTTGTCCAAAAGCTACCAGGCAGTCAAAGGGAATGCTACTCTTCTCTTAATCTAACTTTCAGTATAAGTATCCCAGAAGACTCTATTCTTGGCCTCTTCCATTAAAATGTTTATATACAAGCTTCATGCTTCTATACACAAGCATCCCTTGTACAGTATGCAGATGATTCCACCCTTTTTTGCCTCTCAGACAATCTCAAAAACCTAGAACATGCCTTTAACTGTATTGAAAACTGACTTTGTAACCACTGACTCCATTTTAATTCAAAGAAAACCCAAAATTCATTTTATTTTTTTCCCAAATCACTTGCCCTTGAGAAGTATAACTTTAAAATCACATCCCTAAACAATACCCCTATTGAAATAGTGCACCATACAAAACTGCAAGGGTTACAATAGATGACAACCAAAAATATGACCTCCCCATGCACAGCAATATAAAAAACTCACAAAAATATAGAGACCCAAAAAAAATCCTTACTGCATCCACCAGAGTCCCTCTTGTCACTACATGCCTCTCCCTTCTCTATTATATGGTTCTATGATCCTGGCTGAAGTTCAGGCCACCCTAAAATCTAAACTAAAACAATGATACAAGATAGCTAGATTTGCAGCTAATACAAGTCACAGAAAACATAACTGTTCTGCACTACAAACACTAAACTGCCTAGAATTATCACACCAAATAAAGTATACCCAACTTCTGTTAACAGACAGAATTATATTTAATCCCACTTCCTGCCCAGCCATAAGTACAATTCTTCGCCATTACTTCTCAAATTATCACCTTCAATTTTCTGACAAAAATCTACTTCGTATTTATAAGCCTAATGAAATCTGCGATCAAAGTCAATATTCGCACTGTGTAGCAAATGTCTGGATACAATCCCTGCACCAGTCAGGGCAATACACAACATTCTTTTATTTAAGCTGCAACTAAAAATTGGTTCTGAGTGCTGGTTTTGCACATGCTGCTCTCCTGACTAATTTCATTTCCTACTACGCTACCTATATGCACCCTATCTGTCCCTTTCCTTGTTTTTACTTCTTACTCTTATTTTCCTTACTCTTAATCTTGCTTCACTTTACTTTTATTCTTTATATCTCTCATCTCCCATGATTACTCCACTTATTCCCTCTAACAAATACTATTATTCTCACTCTCCCTTCCTCTCCTCTCCTCTTCCTTATCCATTGTTTGAAGGCTCCGCTCTGACATCTGCTTTAAAATAACCTCTCGCACTTATAACATGTCAAGCCATTCCAATGCTACATGATATTGTATTGATCTTGTTTTAATGACGGAATATGTGTATTATTCCACATGCCACATGTGTATTAAGATTTGTATTAATCCATGTGTTTATCATGTATTCTAATATGATGTCAGTTTTCACCTATGTATGTATATGTATGTTCTTTTTTTATTTGTGGAGCTTCTCTATCTGGACCTCCACTGAAAATGGATAAAATTATTCAGTTGGAGATTCCTGGTAAGAAAATGTCAATAAAAAATATTAAGAGAGACAAGATAATGGAAGGAAAAAAGGTCTAGCTGAGAGTATCAGATTGGGGAAATGAGGTATTCTTTATACACGTCAACAAAAAAGGAAGGTAAAAAGCAGATATAGTATGTTATAAACGAAAATGGACAATAGTACACAGAGGCATGGACTATACAGAGCGTTGAACAGGTGGTGATCTTCCATAGTTATAAAGGGGGACATGGATCTTTATAGGAATGGAATGCCTAAGGGGGGTAGGTGACAGCTGTCAGATGGATAATAAATCACAGCAGAAGAAATAAGGAAGTATGTATGATGTCAGGACAAATAAAATACCAGATCCAAATGAAATTTAGTTGAGAGTTCTGAAAAGAGCTAGAAGGGATGGTGGCAGAGTGTTTATGAGGCACTTGGGTATGACTCTTTTCTTTGTACCAGGTGAATTCTCAAGTGTTGAAGAGTGTTGCCTCACTTTACAGGAGAATATGCAGAAAATAAAGATATCATTAAAGGTCATTTAGCTTGGTGTCTTTAATGGCAAGCTGAGATATAGAATGTTGCAGAACAAGCTATCATTGTTCCTGGCAACAAATGAACTCCAGAACCTGATTCTGTATGCATTCCAGCAGTGAATGTCCTGTCTGCTATTTTTTAAAGCAATAAACATCTTATAATCTGTCCAGTCATTGTCAATCTAACATTACATAGTTCATTCAGTTCCTGCCTTCCCTTAAGCCTCATTCCTTCTCCAAAACATTATTCTGCATATATTGTTCCCACAATTCCCATTTTTTTCTATGTAATTTGCTCCTATCCTTTTCTTAAGATCCCACTTCCAGTTGTTTTTTTATCCCTGTTACTATAATCACTACTTCTAGCACAGTTAGTTTAGACTTATTTTTTGGCAACTGCCAGAATTAAACTCGGCAAGGTCTTACTATGTCTAGGCAATTCCGATGCTGTATCACAGCTCAGAAAATCATTTCCTTAGTTACACAAATTTGCTCACCCAGTATGTTTAATAGAGTAATCAGAAGGGAATGTTTAAACTCTGCCAACTTGTTACACTTCTAAAAATATGTTCCCAATTACTTGTTTTTTCCCCTCACACCTCATTTGCAATCTACCTGAGGAAGAATTATTTGGAGTCTGCTTGGAGTATAAAATTACCTATATAGACACTTCCAAGCAAAGATTCAAAATCTTCTAGACTTTGTTGCATATTTGGCAGCCATACATTTATCCTTCCATTGTTTCTTTGTGAATTGCTTATCTAGTCTCATTTCCCAAGCCTTTCTAACCTCCTCTGATTGATTCCTATAGTTATCATGCAATATTTTATATGCCTTACTAATTATCCCTTTTTTAACAGCAGCTTCTGTTCTAAATTATTCTAAAAACTCTACCAGTGTTGGTCTTTCGCTTAGGATCCACTATGTCTTTCTCTTTGCCTATACTCTGATATCAATCCTCAATAAGGAAGACAATCTGTAGCCTGTAGTGCAAATGAATTATTGGTCTTTTCCCATTCTATTACCTTTCTCTCTCTAATTATTTCCTCCCAATACATCAGTTCCTTTGCCAGTTTTCTCCAGTAAATTCCAGACCCATCTTGCTTATTCTCTGTGCCCCTAATTGCAGTCATCCCTATTGGCAGAATCTCCTTTCTACATCCCTGTGTTGGATTAGTTCTTAGAATATTTTCTGCTACTTTATGAATATAATATTCTGTATGGTTATTGTTATTCTCCTTAAGGATCTGCATCCAAAATCCCAGTCTCTCCTTGTTCTTGAGCCCCCCCCCGCCCTGTTTCATCATCATCTCTTTCCCTTTTGAATTATACCTTTCTACTTCTACTATGTATAGGAGCCTTATTTGTGTAGCTCTGAAATACCCCTTCAAATCAGGTAATCCCAAACCGCCTTGTTCTATTGGACGGATCGACTTATCTCGCTTGATTTTTGCTTTCTTCATTTTGCAGATAAAATTCTTAAACTCTTTACTACTTGCTATCCGCAACTTCTCCTCTGGTTAATAAAAATATGCCTGGCCTGTGTATAAAACTAAAGGGACAAAAACATTTTGACTGTTTGTATATTGCTAGCCATATCCACAATACAGAGCTTCCATTTTCTCAGTTTTTGTATTGTCTTTTGTTTCATCTCTTTCTTCATATCTGCCATAGTAGAATTTTTATTTTAATCCATACTCCTAAGTACTTCATTTTATCATATCCCCATAAATATGGGTATTGCAGAATCAATTTGTGTGTGGGTCTTGTCTGCTAATTTTGACACAATAGTACGACAAACACAAATAAATGCAGTCAAGGGCACTCAGTGAATGACATTTACTGGGCCTTCAACAAGAACATTGATTCAGTTTCACAGACTCTGACAACGGCACAGGTAGCAATGGATGTAGACATGTGGATGATATGGCTTTGATGTTAGAAACCATAGAATGGAATTTTTTAGCGGGGTGAATGGTGGCATAACACTGTTTGTTGTTGGGTCCAATACTGTTTAGTGCTTGTTACAGTGACGCACTGTATCTACAGAGCACAGTAAACTTAGCAGATGTTGATAGAAAGGTGGGTGAAATGCCTAGTGAAAGTAGATAGTCCATATATAAGAGCTTGGAAAAAACCTACAGAACAGCTACAAAAAGCTGCAACTTGGAAAAAAAATGAAAAAACAGAATCAGAGAGAGAGATACGAGAGAAAGAAAGAATGATCATGACTACTTAGGTTCATAGGTAAGTACTAGGCTATCTGCCCAAGGGCATCTATAAGCCTAGTCAGAATGTGTTGGCTTTTGCCACCCCCTTAGATTAGTTCCCTGTGCCTCTGTCCAGCAGAGCCATTAGTTTCCTGTGCCTCTGTCCAGCAGAGCCACTGCAGTGATCCCTGGGGAAAATTTTCTGTTTCCCATCCACTCGTCAAGGTTTCTCTTGAAGAGTGTTAGTGAGGGGCACTGCCTAATGTAGATTAGAATCCTGTTCCAAAGCGTGGGTAGCCTCTGGGACAGGAATCTATCCCTCCAGCACGTCCTATTTATCATTGTGGTGAGGTTTAGATCCCTGGAGTGTGTGGCTCTTGGGGAATTTGTTTTTTTTTAGGTGGAGCATGTCCATCATTTCTGGGTTGGGCATGGCCTTGTATGTCAGGCAGAGATCACCTCTGAGTAAGCAGTATGCAACTGAGTACAGCTGGAGTTTCTTCAGTTGGGCTGCATAGGGCATCTGTTTGAGGCCAGTAATCCTCTTGGTGAGGTACTTCTGTGGTCTTTCCAGCTGCTGCAGGTGTCTTGTAAGGTACATCCCAAATGGGGCGTTGTACTCTATGATGGGTCTGATGAATGATGAGTAGAGGGGCACAATAACCTCTTTTGTTCTAGATGTGAACCCTTTTGTGATTAGGTGGGCCACATAGAAGGATTTTCTAACCACCTTGGCAATATGATTATCAAAGGAGAGATTACTATCTATTTGGGTCCCCAGATCCCTTATTACATTTTCTGTATTTAGGGGACTACCACGTATGTGGTAGTTTGTGGGTACTTTGTTTTTTCCAAAGGGGATGACTATGCACTTTTTGGCATTTAGCTTGAGGCCATGATTTTGACACCAGGTATCCGTCTCAGTGAGACCCTTCTGGAGGATGTCTGCATCAGCTGGAGAGCCAGTTTTGGCCCCCAGTTTGCAGTCGTCTGCAAACTTGGTCAGCCATAGTCCTCCTGTGCTTGCCTGTACCTCTGAGAAGGATATACCGAACAGGAGCGGCCCCAGGACTGAGCCCTGGGGAATGCCACTTGTAACTGGTTTAGAGTCAGACCTAGATCCTGCAACTCTCACCGTGTGGGTTCTATCCATGAGCCAATTGGCAACCCATCTCATGATGTAGGGGTTTATGTTCAGGCTGCTGAGCTTGTCTATAATACCAGAATGGGGAATGATGTCAAAAGCCTTTGCGAGGTCTAGGTAGGCTGTGTGGACCTCTTTTCCCTCATCTAAAGCCTTGGTAACTGTCTCAAAGAAGTCCACCAGGTTTAGGAGGCATGATCTGCCCTTAACAAAGCCAAACTGGGTAGGGTCCAATGTTTGGAGATTCCCAATGTTTCTGTTAATGAGTTCCATGATGATGAGCTCCATTGCCTTGCAGACAATGCTAGTCAGGCTTATAGAGCAATAGTTCCTGGGGTCCGTTGTGGCTCCACCTTTGTGGAGCAGGATAACTGTTGCTGTGCACCTGTAGAGAGGCTGAGTTTGAACAGTGTGTTTAGGTGAGGGGTTAGTTCATTTTGGAGTTCATGTAAGACACAGCCTGGGGCACCGTCCGGTCCCACTGAAGCTGTGTTTTTTGGCTTTGGATAGGGCTGTTTTAACCTGTGTATCAGTGATTGCCAGGGCTCTACATTCTTCTGGTATGGTTATGGGCCCTTTAGGGGGTGAGAGGGGGGTGAAGTTTGCACTAAACATGTCTGCCAGAATGTTGGCAATATCAGTCGGTTCGGTGTATTTTGTGCCATTCTGCACTAACTCAGAGCAGATCTGAGAGTTTCCACTTAGGTTCTTGACGTAGCTAAAGAATGCTTTGTGGTTATCTTTGGAGTCCTTGGCAATCTTTCTTTCAAAGTTAGCCTTGGATGATTTTATGAGGGATCATAGTTTCTTGCTGATACTGATCAGGGATGTTTTTCCTTCTTGGGATTTTACTCTTTTCTGTACTAGTTTCCTCCTTCTATTGTATAGCTTATATATGGCAGGGGTCCACCAGACTGTTTTCCTTTTCTTGTAGGAGTGAGTCATGTTTTTGCTTGGGATAGCACGATCCATGCATTCTTGCAGGTGCTCATAGAGTGCCTTTGTAAGGGATTCAGCAGCTTGGACAGCATTGTCCTTTAGCATGGGGGCTGTGAGCCTTTCCACCTCGGTCTTAAGTAATGTGAAGTTTCCTTTTGAAAAGTTTTTCACAGTGGTTTCCTTGATTGGGGGTGGGGGCGGAATGTGGATATTCAGAGTGATTAGTCTATGGTCTGATCTAACCAACAAGGGGTTGACTTCCTGTGTAGAACACCAGTCGCCCATGTTGGTAATGACCAGGTCCAATATGTTGTCACCTCTGGTGGCGGTGTTGACCAGTTGATCCAGGGCATTTGAGTCTATAAATTCTAGGAAGCGTTGGGCAAGGGAGTTAGTACTTGAGTAGTTCTCCCAGTTATTGTTTGGGTAACTGAAATCACCCAGTATTAGGGCATTTGGTAGGACCTTCATATTTTCCAGTGTCTCCAGAAATGCGGAATGGGGTTCCTGGGTCATGGTGGGTGATCTGTAGCAGGCTACAGTTTGAAGTGCAGTTTTGCCCATTATTTGCACATGGATGATCTCTGAGTGCTGTGCCATTAACCTGGAGGTGTGGGTATCCTTGCTGAATATGGATACACCCCCACCTTTTATGTTTCGGTCTGAGTTCTGTGGCCGAAAAGTATGGTATGAGTTATAGTCTGGTAGTGCTGGGGTGCTCTCTGTAGCCTTAAACCAAGTTTCTGTTACTGCACAGATATTGATGTTCTCCATACTGAGGAGTGCCTTGAGTGCATGCATTTTGAGGTTTAGACTTCTGGCATTGAGTAGCATTACCCTCAGTTTTTGGTTATTTGTGCTATTTATGGTGGTGGGTTTGTCTTTTGAGCCTTGCCTAAAAAAGGCACTATGGGGGTGGCAAAAGCCTTGGCCAGTATTCGAAAGCCTAAGGGTGACAGGTGCAAACCATCTCTTGCGAAGCAATGTGGCTTGTCAAGCATGTCATCCCAGGTGGACAGATACTGGATCGTTTTTGAATGACACCAGAAACTTAGCCAATTGTTGAAATTGATAATTTTTTTCTTTATACTGTGGCATCATTCTTGGTGAGGGCAGGATGCTACTCAGGGTCAGGGTCATACCAGCCTGGGCTACGTGATCAGAGAGCTCTTCCATGTCTCTTTTCATGTAATCCAGGGAGGTACGTCTCAGGTCATTCACACCAACATGGACAATGACAGAGTCATATTTGTACTTGTTCTTGAGCAACCTGAGTGCTTGTGTTATGTGGCGGATCCTGGCGCCTGACAGTCAGCTAACTGTAACCTTCTCCTTCTCCAGCCTAGTTAGTGGGACATCAGTGTGCCTGACTATAGAGGCGCCTATTACTAGTGTTTTGGGTATGTTATTTTGCCTTAAGTGCAAAATTACTTGCTGAAGGAAAACATTTTAAGCACGACTTAAGGAATTTATAATTCAACGGTAGTATACAAACAATGAATTTCTTAAGAAATAGCGAAGCATACAAATGAAAGGGGACTAAAGGAGATCAACAAGCGGTGGGAATGTAGGAGGGCAGAATGGAGCAGCTGCTGAATATAACACTAACTGCATGCCCTGGGGGATTACGTAGACAGTTACTTTCTTACACTGGAAATCGTTATATGCTTATAAAATGCACAGTGTATGATTGGTGCTACATATGTATAGCTAATGATTATAACAGAGACCTCTCCGATACTACAGTCCTTATATTGTATACTGCATCAGTGCACCCCCCCTTCTTTGCTTTCTTATATGGCATTAGTTGTCTTATTATGCTATAAGTCTAAGATTATATTTTATAACTCCCTCCAGTTGTTTAAATGCCTCTAATACCCTCAGAAGACTATCCAAAGGAGCTGCTAATTTCTGGTGTTGACTGAAAAATAGTATGAAAAGAAACACAGCTGATATTACCTTTAAATATTTCTTACAAACATGTTAAAATAGTTTTCATGTGTCAACATGATTTCAGCAACATGAGAGAATACCAATTCTAACAGCTAATGCACTGATTTGTGTAGGCCAGTTACAGTTTTGTATTTTTTTCAGTCATAGGATACAAATATTAAGGAAAGCTATACTAGACCAAATGTTGGACTGATGCAGGATACACAACTCATTGTCTAGAAAACTAAGACAAGCTTTATTCATCTTTCATACAAAAGTACAAATCCAGAATAAGATGCATTGGAGGCAAAGCAACAAATTCTATTCAGTTTGTGTCATTGCTTTGGGGCAAAGAAACAGAAGATATTAGCAGCAGATTTACTTTGTAGAGCTGTGGTATGCTTCTGCATCTAAGTTCATGTTCTGACATGAGCTTCTGTTCTGGCTGTGTTAAACTCCACCCTGTAAAATACATGGCTTTGTGTATTCCTAGACACTGCATTTGTGCTCAGACAGACTCAACATCTCTGACATCACGTTTGGAATAAGGAAACAAGAAAATCCAAGCAACTTTTGGGCATGATAAACAATACAGTTAAGTCACACAATAAACAGCTGCTGCTTCAGGACATGAATTATGTACCGAGTTCTGTAACACAGATTCTTTTCCATATAAAGATGGAGTTTGCAGTTCAGAAAAAGTTCAGCCCCAACATAACCCACAATGCATCTGTATTTGTGGCTGGGAGAGTTAGTGCTTCTGAATACCAGCAGTCACATGATTTAAGTTCCCTCAAGCCATGAAATTCCGATCATTCATACATGACTTACAGAAAGAGTGTAAACAAGGACAGATTTTTAAGTGTTAACTGTTGTATAAAAGTTAAAAGTATACTACAGCTGTTTGTCTTTAATCACATTTTAAACAAATATAGCCGGTCCTTCACAGAAATAAAGTGAAAAGAAATATACAGATATGTTCATCACATTAATTAATTTCCTTTATGTATGACAATTGTATTTCCCTGGTCACTGGAAAAAAATAAACCTTTATTTCATACTTTTTCTTTTTTTTCCCTTTCTTTCTTTCTTTCCTTTTTTTCTATTATATAAATCAGGCACTGGCCTGTTTTAATGTGACTATTTCTCAGCTCCTTTGGTTAGCTGTAGTCCTTATTCTGCAGCAGTGGATCATTTATATATATATATATATATATATATATATATATATATATATATATATATATATATATATATACTGTGCAGGAAACTGTCCACTATGTATGAGCAATGTCAATAACAATAAGTAGAAAAGCATGTCTGTTGTCTTATTTTGCAATATGATGTCATTGCTAAACTGCTATATGTTTGTGCTCTATATATGTAATGAAGCATATAAGGGACTGCAGTATCACACATTTTTAGTATCAGGCACCTGATAATGTTTGAAAAATATTATTTTGTGTGAGAGGGAAAGAAAATCTTAGTTTCAATACATCTCTGACTAAGTAATTTGTTAATAAATATTTCAACATTGACTTGTTAGTATTGTTGGAATACATTTAGTTCTCATGTGCTCTAATTTTGTACTTGTTATCTTGAATGTCTATTATGTTATGTGTATTTGGTATATTTTGTTTAATGTTTGCTTGAATGCTTATTACAACTCTCAGTGAAACTAAGACTTGCAATCATGCCTTTCAACTGTCCAGAATTTCACAGAATCACTAGATTTTATACATATATTTTTGGTCTGTCTCTCATAAAATATGGTTTTTTTTTTGGCAAATCAATGAATACTGAAGTAACTAAACAATGCCAGTCATTTAAGTTTCAGACATATCCTTCAGAAAATGCATGCTAATGCAAAAACTTATTCTAGCAACATTCTACATTTATAAAAGCAATATTTAAAATCTGTCTCTCATTTTTGGCCTTTGACCCTTGTTATTTCAGCTTTGTCCAGAATTCTTGTGCTACAAGGTTGGAAAGTATGCTTATAATGATTTGTGTTTGGAGCTTTTCTTTCCAAGCCTCCATTGAACAGACACTACCAAATTCAAATAAATAAGTAAATAAATGCTATACTCTCTGGGCCTGATTCAAAAAGACTGGCTCTCAGTATATAAGTGACTACTTACGATGAGAGAAGGCTGAGAGCAGGTCTTTGGAATCTTGTCCTTAGTGTAAGCCTGTTTAAAGATAGGCATTGCACTAAAGAAAGTCACTGAGAGCAACTCTTTCAGAATCAGGGCAGACTTACGCTGAAAGCAATTCTTTCGGTATCTGTCCCTATACTTCAAACTTCACCCCTTGAGTATTAGTTTTGTTGCTGTAAAACTTTTTGTTGCCATTTATTTACTTTTTTACTTCTTAGTTCTCTCTAATTGATACATTTACGGCATTTGCAATACGTGTGTCATTATTGCCACCAAAGTACACACATAGTACACCATTTGGTATACAACTAATCAGAATATAGTGGTGCCATAAGATAAATCTGAGTATCACTATAAACTATCATCCTGCATTGGTGAAGCTGCTGAGCATATAATATGACATTTAGAAGGATGCTGTAGGTGTTTCTGTAATTATTCAGCACATGCTGCTGTATGCTGCCCTTAGCCTTTTAATATTGCTATGGCAACTGTGTAGCATCATATGTTCTAGAATGAAACACAACCAACATAAACTGCGTTCTATTTCTAATATGTAGTATGCATCCTGCCTTATATTTTGGTGTTATCCACAGCCTGTCTTTTTTTAGCTCTTGGCTTTGCAGATACACATTTAGTATGACCACTGTTTCAGTGCTCTGGATGGAAGTATTTCTCTTTTTCCAAACCACATTCCTCATCTGAGTTTGCCTTTTGCCCTCACTCCTTATTTTAGTTTGCCTTTTGCACTATCTCAGGCTAACATAATCAGTTGCATCACAGTGATGAGGTCAGATGTCTGAGGTTTACTCTTTATTGTTTTCCTAAATGTTGAGGCCTTTTAGAAATCCTGCAAAAAAAAAAAAAAAACATAATGTGTCCTACTTTACTGGCTGTTCCTGTCTTTATTTCCTTGCATTGCGGAGTTATATAACTTTAGACCTGATGTAACATTGTAATTCATAAGCATAAGTTTCACAGATATTATCTCTATCATTGAATGCAACACATTTCAGACTATTTTCATTCCTATGGTATTTATTCTGGGACAACAAAAAGGAGTGGGCTTGTGATAAGCAGATGAAAGCACCATAAACACACTGTAATGGAAGGTTTGCTGCAGTGTCAGATACATAAAGTATAAGTGTCTGATACTATAACATCATTTACCAAATGCAAGTGATGTTTGAACTGTGGTGCATAACAACACCAATATTGACAAATCAAAACAAAATTCAAAGTGAAAGAAAGGGAACAACTTGCTGCATCATTAGCTTTTAGCGATTTTAAAAGCATACACGGAAACTGGAAAAAGTCAAATAATGTTCCCATTTCAAGGAGTGCTCAAAAAAAGCAGATATCAACCAAAATATCACATTAACTTTAGACGTGGAGAAACTCTTTTAATTACTTTTAAATGAAGTAACTGTGGAGTGCCTAGAAGCAGAGAAGCAAATACCAAGTGCAGAACTGACATATTCACAAAGGGAAGGCTATGCCAGAGAGAATGAAATTAAATATGTGAAGAGTGATCAAAGCAGTAACCTACATAGAGGCTTTGTACATACAACTTGCACATTTTATCAAGGTATTTGACACAGTACCGACAAAATATTGCTAAACAAATCATCCCTAGGTTTTATCCCAGGAAAGTGTCATTGGGTAAAATTTCAGACTAGAGAATGTAGATGGAATCCACATGCAGAAGATTTACTAGTGTGTTATGACAAAAGTTCTGTATTAACTTTGGTTCTGCTTTACATCTTCTATGGTGACCTTGCAGAAGGTATGAAAGAAAAATATGTTTGTTTGCAGATGACACGGATGTCTTCAACATGGTTAATATTGGAAGTTGGATGGCAGAAGGGATCATAGCAGACTTGGCAAGGTTGGTGAAATGAGCAGAAATACAGCAACTTAAATACAGTGCAAAGAAATGTAAAGATTGCACCTAAGGGAAGAAAGTGAATAGTGAACTACTGCTAGAGAACTAATACCAAAAAGAAGTGGAAGTGGGCCAAACATTGGTCATCTCAAGTAAGGTTAAACAGCATGAATAACATCACTGGGGATACTGAAATGTTCCAGCACAGACAGTGTTAGTATTAAACAGAAGGTTGTTCATAGGTACAGATGTTTGTTGAAACATCACCTGGGTACAACTATGGAAACACTCTCAGCAGAGAAAGTTTATGTAAATTATACCAAATCTGCACTAGAAACCATAAAAGGAGAATCAGAAGTAATGTGTACAAGTTTCAGGAAGTAAGAATATAACAAAAGCAGAATTAGTGGGCACATTTTTTTCAAAAATGTTGGTGTATCAAAAAAAGGCAACATCATTTTAAGAATGATTAGCTGATAGCAAATGCTAAAAAGCATTTGTTCCCAGGGCTGAGAAGGATACAGGGACAACCTTCTTGGTTATGAGGTTAAATTTTGAGAGAATTCAAGAATGAATGGCATAAATGTAAGGCAGTTCATGCAGAGAAGGAAAACTGAGCATACAGTAATATAATATACAAAGCTATCTGTCTGTAGCAATTTAACAGGGTATTCCTGTTAAACTAAAAAAATGTGATGAACTGCTTAGCAATAGGTTTAGTGAACAGACACATATACTTATTCTGGACTATCAGAACAAAACACAATGACGTGTATTCTTTTTAGTGGTCTCCTTGTTGAGAATATTGTTAGGGTTGCACAGACCATGAATCTGGATTCAGCTGTTTTTTCTTTGTCTTCCTTTTTTGCTTTTGATGTTTGTTTTCTGTTTGTTGTTCTTTATGCATTTGAAATACTGGAGAGTAAAATAAGCGACTACTAGGATGTTTCTTTTATCTTAGATCTTTACAGTCTGGTGAAAGGTGCGTAAATTCATAGAAGATGCAATGGTGATTGTTTAGTGATTTAAATCAGTCCCCTGATCTTCTTTTAGGTATATTTAAACATGCCTACTACACTCTTGCCACAAAGTGTTTTCTTGAGATAAGATTGCATTGCCTATGTTTCAAGTAATCCTGACAGAATATAGTTTTAGAAAATATTGTCAAAGACATAAAATTGGAAAAATCACATTGAGAATAGACAGTTAAAAATATTTTCACTCATAAAAATATAGTTACACTTGGTGCCATTCTGTCTGATTATTTGAAAGATGAAAACATTGCTCCTGGAAAGTTACTACACTCTATCATGGAATAAATCCTGACAGAAACATTTCAGTGAGAAAAAAGTGGGATATGCAGATAAGTACAAAACTTACATTTTTCTGTAGAGAAAATGATCAGTTTCTAAACCAAGATAGATGTGAAACACACAAGTGACAGTTAAGAGAAGCAATGCCAGATACAGCTAAATAGTATATAAAAAGCATGTCAGGAAAATTTCCTATGGATTATTAGTCTTCAGTAGTCTTGGAGAGCCACTACATGGGTATGCAGTAGACTACCAGAATATCCAGATTCAGAAACTGTGTGCCAGCACTTATTACTACTGAAGTTAATAAACTGATAACTGTTTTCTCCACATGGCTGGTGATAAGGTGCATATTATGTAGATAGTATGTATCAAACATTATCAGAAATTTGAACTTCCTGTGTCTTTGTACAAGATAAAGCAACAATGTACTTCTAGCCATAAACACACCTTAGGAAATGTTTATGTTTAGGAAGGTTAAGCAAGAATTGTATGAAACATTAGACAACTGGTGCACAGCACTTGAGTCCTTGATGATGAAATGAAATTCTGCAGTTACTGTTTCAGAAATGAAAACACAAGTTATGAACTGTTTCCAAGAAAGTTCTGATGAAAAGGATTATAATGCACAGCTATTCCATTAAAAAAATACTCAACTACAAAATGTTATTATAAATTTCAAAAGCACATGCAAAAGTATTAGATAATGGTAGAGTTGAAACAGCCAAAGTGAACAGTGTAGTAGACAAGTATGGAAAAAAGAAATAAAGCATTAGATAAAAATCAGAGGCAGTAAAAACTAGAGTATCACTATCCAGAAAGTAAAGTGGCAACTACTCATGTGGAATTGTTTGCCCTGCAATGGGCCAAACATGTATTAATTGCAGAAAATCCCAATCCCTCAGAGCCACACGCTCCAGGGATCTAAATCTTGTCATCTCAATAAACAAAACATGCTGGAGGGATAGGTTCCTGACCCAGAGACTCCCCATACTCTGGAATAGACTGCCCATACATGTCAAGCAGAGTGCCTCTTTGGCCCTCTTCAAAATGAACCTTGATGATTGTATGGGAGATAGGAAATTCACCCCGGGGATCACGTCAGTCGCCCTGCTAGACAGGGGTCCAGGGAAGTATATAGTGTGGGAAGAAATAGCCAGGGAATTGCTATGGCTAGGCTTGTATAGGCCCTAGGGCCGATAGCCTAGTACCAACCTATGAACCTATGAACCTCTGTCACCAAAATGTGTAGATCAACACTTGTTGTTGTTGTTGTGTCTTTCGGCTTTTCCCGGTTAGGGATCGCCACAGCGGAACTCCGGTCCGCTAATGATTGGCAGTTGATTTTTACGTGCTGAGTTGCCAGCCCTAATGCACAACCTTCAACAAAGGTACGCCCATTCACGCATGTCTCCACGCAGAAGACGCTCTAGCTGAGAGTCGAACCGGTCAGCGTCTTACTGTGAGGCGACAATGCTACCTATCAGGAAAAATACTTCAGGGCAAGACAAAGGTTAGACTGGAAGAATACCAAATAAGACACTTTCAAGTTAAGAAGCTTAAAAGTGTGGCAACGTCTGTGCTACTTCTGTCAAGAAGAGCATTTCTTACATCCTTTGATTTGCAATGATTTAATTTTATGTCTTCTATTGTTATTATTTTAACAGCACATAGTTACCCAATAGTGTGAGAAAAATGTTTGGTTAGGCTGGGTCTAACAGGCCAGGGTGCATTAATGAGGGCTTATCCACAAGCTGTGGATAAGAGCTGAGAGAGAACTAGGGCAGTGTGGGCAGAAGCAAGCACTCAATTCTCAGTCAGAGTTACAGTTGGAGTGGTTTATGCAGTCATATTGAAATGAACTAGGAGAGTAGAAATTTACAGTGAGTTTAAACAGAAAGAGAAAGAGAGAGTCCAGAGGTAAGTGTTAGTGCTGTAGTATTAAAATAGGTGAAGCAGGTAGATGATGTAAATAGGGTAAAACAGAAAGAAGGCAGTAAACATGAACTACAGTAAGGAAGGGGTATCTGCAGTAGGAGCAAATAGTGGATCAAGAGGGTTTTTAGATAAAAGAGAGGACAGAAGTATTAGCAGTGAACAGACTGATGCATGACATTTGATGTTATTGTGAAACATTTTCATTAAATATTTGTATCACCAAACATTGTACTCAACTTGTCAGTAATCAAAAGTAAAAAAAGCACAGCATCAGTAGTCCCAGCCAAAAGTTTATTCACCACAGTTTTAGACTTTCATTGCAAAACACAGGATCGTAAGTGCTAAAAGTGCGGTGAATAAACATTTGGCTGGGACTCGGTGCATCATTTTTATTATTCTTAAGTTTACATAGTATGCCGTTTTGTGGTTTATTTTATGCATTAACCAAAAGTGTGAGTTGGTGACTTCCTTTCACCATCTCAGATATACTGCTATAACTTTTGTAAGACTTGGGATTAACTTATATAATAATGAGAGTACGGGGTCAAATCCCCTTGTGATATCCCTTATTACATATTTTTAAGTCTAGACGCTGAGAAGTATATTTGTAAACGTTAGCAGTATTTATTGCACTGGTTTTACATTAGTGTGTGCTAAATAAGATATTGTCACCCTCTTTTCAACAAACTCCTAAGAGGATGAAAGCTCACTTTATTTGAACAAAAGTGGAACAATCATTTCCCTCATCAAGGCTAAATTGACTTAGTCAGGTAATAAAGCAACAGTGCTAGATGTTTCTTCCTTAGCTCAGATGCAGCTGTATTTCTGCTGTTTGCTGCTAGTTTATTACTTTTTATTAAATGAAACAGGACAATTAATTTTTGTGTTAATTGATTTCAAACCACTGCAATGTATGCCAATTTTAGAATGTAGTCTTCCAGTTTCCAGTAAGCGGGCTATAAGTAGAGAACAAATAATATTATAGGCAGCAATGTAGTGTCAGTTTAGAATTGTCATTTTTTTAAACAGTAGATAGCACGGTTTGCATAGTTTTATGGAAAAAGTCCGGTAGTGAATGTACTGTCAGTGAGGTATTAAAGTTGATTTAAGTGCATCTCACTGGAGACATTCTTGTGTAATGCAGAGCACAATATATCATAACTTTACTTTTGTAAGTGTTTTTTTCATAACCGCAATGACAGCTGTTTCTACTTAACAGAACCCATGGAAGCTAAATCTATAGCAATTCTAAAATACATTAGAATACATAATATATGTTAAAACTACTGCCAAATGTAATACACTTGGGGAAATGATTAGGATCCTATTTAGTTACAGTTATGATTCATTTCTACACAGTCATCTAACCTAAGTTGCTAGAAGTCTTTTGAATATAGCTCTTTAGACCTACATCTATTTTAAAATAGCTCTGATGACTAATGTGAACTTCAGTAGTTTCATATGGCAGCAAACAAGGCATTTACAACATTCACTATACCATGCAAGTTATAGTTTGGCTGTACTGAAAGAAAAGTGACACGATCCTATCTGGTGCATTGTGTTGAATTTAGGAAGTAAGCAAAAGACAGAGTCTATAACCAAACATTCTTATAGTATTATGCAGTTTTTACCAAAGATTAGAGCGGAAGTAGCTATAATACCAAATAAGTCGTTAGCAGGGATAAGGCAGAAATGAATATTCTGCTTACAGAAAAGTTAGACAAAATAAGTCAGCAAGGCAACAGATGTTCTCCAAGTTACTGAAATCACAGATAATGTTATAATATTTCACCCCACAAATTATAAAATAAAACACAAAAGCAAAGGAAGTGGAAAGAAAAAAAAGTTCTGTTGTAATGTCATTTGGAGGTTAGTAAGGAGAAAAAAACGTTTTTATTTCCCAGCAGCTGTAATACTTGTCTGAACCAGCAATTACTTTGTCCTGATCTGAGGTGTCCCAATTTATTAATTTTGTTTATTGACATTTGATTACTGGGAAAGTCTGACAGAGTAGCTATTCATTCTCAGTGGAAGCCTGGAAAGAAAAGCTCCAAAGTATTACAAAAACATTTTAAGAAAATCTACTTTACTGAGCCACTAGCCCACTAGCAGATGTTCTAGAGAAGATAGTCTCTATACAGCTGAAAATGTAAACAGTGCTGAATGTTTCTTCCTTAGCTGAGATGCATATAGTATGCTGTTGTCAGATTTGGCATGGACACAAAGCTGGACATGGTGCAAAATGTACTCAGTCAAGGTCCATTTCTTAGACACAGCCAAGGCCTCTAGTGCTATTTTTAGCTCTTTAGTGATAGTGATGGCAGGATAAGTATGTCTTCAGATGTACTAACTTGGCTCAAAGACATAGATATAGTTAGGACTCCTAGACTAAATGTGGATGTTCACTCTATCAAAACTCAATGGGATTACAGTAGGGGTATAATGAGATTCAGACTAGGTTTCCCTATCCATTCTACTACTCATATTTGTCAATTCTGTTTGTCAAAGTGCAGTAATTGCACCTAAGCTAATAAATACTTGTCTTACAAGTAAGCCAAGCAACCCCCAAAGATTTTCATTCTCACTGAGTTTTTTTACCTTGCTCCTGATCATAAGGCTCACAGGGAAACTGAGACTTGCAGAAAATTCAAATGGGATACTATATTACGAGTATAGAAATCAGCAAACTCTTTCTCGAATGAAAATCTATTTACATCTTTACAGAAAATCCCAGAAAGTGTGTGATAGAAATGGTTAAAGTGAAAATGGTTACAGATGTGGTTTTTAAAAGATAAGAGAGCCTATCAAAAAGAAAGCTTCTTCATCTACATATTCTGGATCTCTTCTGCCTTTAGGAAATATTGTTGAGGATGGCATACATTCCTTATTCTTTTTACATTTTCTCAATCAACTCTGAAGCAATGAGTATGAAGTCATTTTCTTGATTGCCTGATGAGACTCTAATGATGTTGCTACCCTTAGAGCATTATGTTGAGCCAACAACTCCATCAGTATTAATATTGGTTCAGACTTTGAACATCCCAAGGATAATCATAGAAGATAAGGAACTCTCTGTACCAGAAGTATTTTTTGGTGGAGGAATTGGTGATTACTCCACTTTCAGTAGCTCAAACCATTGACATCAGCAGGGCTAGTTTCCTCTTCCATTTCTTTCTTTCAATGATTCTAAGATGCTAGAAGATGAGACGACTTCAGTTTCAATATGAAGAGTTTTGGAACCAACGTTACGCTCCTTATGAAAGCAATGTAAGCCTGGGTTCAAATTGCAACATTACAAACCTATGTCAGTATGAAGGTTGTTGATTACAAGAAGGGTTTGAGATGCCCTTCTATTTATTCTGAAGAAGAAATTATGCATCATTCCTAAAAACATCCCTCTACAGTATATTCTATCAGATCACAAGGAATATATTTATAATCCTCTGGCTTATTCTCAAAGGATATTAATTTGAATGAAACCATTAATACCATAGTAGAAAACTATAAAAGAAGATAACTGCAGCTGTTCAATTAGACATATTTTTTTCTTGTGTTTGAAGTTATTTACTGATGCTGATGATTCTGGAATCTGAAGGGAAGTTAACGTCTCCAAAACTTACAAAAAAACAAATTGTCTGCTGTGAAATTCAAGCATCTGTGTATAGATTATCAGATCTTTTATACAAGCATGGCAAAGGTAATTGTTACCTATTATTAATTTTGAAGGCTGACCTAGGAAGTCTGCTTACTTATGCTGCTTTTATCACATCTGACCAACCATCTATACTCATAATCTCGCTTCCTTTTAACAGAGAGATAAGTCTTTGCACAGACATGGAAAGAGGATTTATACTTCCAGAGCTTTAACATTCAGGGCTAGCTTCACTGTTTTCAGCATTCGATATGTTGGAGCGTTACGGGTCGGGTTCAGGTAAGTGTGCGATTGTGTGTAGGTTAGGGTTAGGGGGCGGGTTAGGTGAGTTAGGGTTAGGGCACGGGTGAGGTGAGTGTGTGATAGTGACGGACCTTAGGGTTAGGGTCGGGTTAAGGTAAGTGGACAGCTAGTAGTGTATGTAAAGTTTAGTTTAGGTGTAGGATTTTAAGTGTATGTGTGTGGATTGCTGTTTTTTGTGTGTGTTTGTGTTGTGTGTATGTTTCTCGGAATAGCAATTTTTTTTCCCTGGGAAAAAAATTGCTATTCTGACTGTTCAATGTTTGCATATTTCGATGTTTAGGGTTCTATATTATAGCATTCGATCTTTGTAGATTTTGATGTTATAATATAGACCCGTTTTACCAGTGTGATGAAACAGCGAATAATCTCACCTGTTGAAACCAAATTATACATAACAGAGGATATGGTCTTGATCCTCACAACTGCCACTAATTATTATATGAGGGGTGATGGGGTGATTGAACTTAAGAGCATATGGTAAATGCACAGTGCTGCCTTGGGTCATAGCCAACACCTTCCACACCCCAATAGCCTCTAAATTCTACAATTACAGATCACTGGATCCCTGGGATTTTACCCACTTCCAGCTGGGCCCAGTATTTTTCAGAGCAATCTTACCAAGAGTAACTGAAACCTGGCCAGCAGTATTTGGAGAACAAATACACACACAGTATTTTACAAAAGGGACTAATGGTATCTCTTCGGTACCAACACTCCTTTCCCAGGCTTTATGATAATGCTTCCACCAGCTAGAAAGACCACATCAACATATCCCTGGAGCAAGTGACTCTATTGTAATTTGATTTTCGAATGTCTAGCACTTCCATCAGGGCTGGGTCGGAGACTGCTCTGTAAGCCAGGCACAGGTCTCCCCCTAGCAGTCTGTAGGAGACAGAATACACTGACAGGGCTTTCAGTCTTTCTGTGTAGCACTTGTTTTGTGTACTCTGTTTGTTTTTGGTGAGAAACCTCTCTGGCCTCTCCAGCTGTAGCAGGTGTCATGGTGAGATACATGCAAAAGGGAGCATTATAGTCAATTATTGGTCTGATGAGGGCCGATTACAATGGAATTATAACATCCTTAGATCTAGATGCGATGCATTCACTTATGAGATGTTCCACATAGCAAGATTTCCTTACCACTGTGGATATGTGGTGGACAAAGTGCAGATTGCTATCAATCTGAGTTCCCAGATCATGTACCACTGGGTCTACACTTGGGAGAGTCCTGTCACTAATGTAATTAGCAGGGATGTTAGCTTTCCCAAAGGGAATAATAATGCATTTTGTTGCATTTAGCTTCAATCTGTGGCTTTGGCATGAATCATTTGTCTACATTAACCCTTTCTGCAGTATACTGGCATCATTGGGGGACTTAGTGATTGTACCCAATTTGCAATCATCAGTGAACTTGGTCAGCCACATGCCATGCACACTTGTTTGGACATCTGAGAAACAGATTACGAACAGTAAAGGGCCCAGTACAGAACCCTGTGGTACACCACTGGAGACTTGTCTTTTGCTAGAGGTGAAGAAATCCACTTTGACAGTATGTGCCCTGTAGGTGAGCCAATTGGCTACCCATCTGGTGACATAGGGGTTAATTCCTAATTGGGAGAGTTTGTCTATAATACCTAAATGAGGTATTGTATCAAATGCCTTGACTAGGTTGAGGTAGGCAGCATGCACTGTCTCAGGGCCTTGGTGAACTTTCTCAAAGAAGTCAACCAGGTTTAACAGCTATAATCTACACTTAATGAATACAAACTAGGTTGGATCCAGAGTTTGGAAGTTACCTATAGCCTTGTTGATAAGGTCCATAATGATTCTTTCCATGGCCTTACAGATGAGGCTAGTCAATCTTATGCATCACCAATTCCCAGGATCTGTTGATGGTCCTCTTTTGTGCAGAGGGATTACTGTTGCTGTCCTCCATTCTGTTGGAACATAGCTAGTACACAGGCTGTGGTTAAACAGGGATCCAAGTGGGTCTGCTAGGTCATGTTTTAAAAGGCAACCTGGGATGTTGTCTGGTCCCATTGATGCCATATG
The DNA here is from genome assembly GCF_019279795.1 of Protopterus annectens. Taxonomy (NCBI): domain Eukaryota; kingdom Metazoa; phylum Chordata; order Ceratodontiformes; family Protopteridae; genus Protopterus; species Protopterus annectens. Next base: position 1,199,901,744 of record NC_056745.1, read on the forward strand.
TTTGGCCTTGGAGAGCACAGAGATGACATTCTCTTGAGATATTATGGTGAGGAATGGTTGCAGGTATACTTTGGGGGATGATTGGTGGTGACATGGGAGTGAACTTTGCTCCAAATCAGTCAGCCAGCAGGTTGGCTAATATCTAGAGTTGGTATGAGTGATGTCATCCATAACAAGTTCAGAGCATAGCTAGGTATTCCCCTTTAGATTTCGGACATAGTTAAAGAATGTTTTGTGATTATCCTTAGCTATGAAGGCTAGTTTTGCTTCATAATTAGCTTTGAAGGACTTGACAAGGTCTCTGATTTGTTTGTTTAGGCTACAGAGGGATTTTTTACTCTGCTGAGACAGTTCCCTCTTGTTTCTGGACATTAGTTTCTTTCTTTTTTTGTATAGCTTGTTTATACTAGGGGTCCACCAGGGTGGCTTGTTTTTCTGACAAGACATAGTTTTAATCCAGTCAGGTACAGACAATGTTATACAATTGCTTAAGTGGTTATACAGGGCATTGGTGTACACCTTAGCATAGGAGTCTGTGTTAGAGAGAGCTTTGAAAGTTCTTATTCCATCGCTTAGTAAGAGGTAATTTGTCTTGGAAAATTTCTTAAGCATTTCTAAGCTTGATGGGATATGTGGCCTCATAATTACATCAAAAGGGATGGAGCTATAGTCCAATCTTAGCAGGGAGGATATCACACAAGGAGAGGTACAATGTTCTTCCATGTTAGTGAGTACTGCGTCCAGGACATTTGAGCCCCTCATGGGTGTGTTAACTAGTTGTTCCATAGCATTTGCACTGACAAAGTCCAAGAACCTGTGTGCCAGCATGTTTGTGGTTGTATATGTTTCCCAGTTGATGGAAGGATAATTAAAATCACCCAAGAGTAAGGTGATGGGCTGTACTGTAAGCAACTCCAGTAAGTCCAGGTATCTAGTATGCTTTGCCTGGTTCATGGGGTGGGACCTGTAGCTGGCTATGATGTGGTAAAGGATTTTGTCTATGGTTAATTGGACATGGAGTAGCTTGAGAGTGTTATATTGTTTGACTCGAGGTGTACATATCCTTAATGAAGATGGATACACCTCCTCCTTTGGTTTCATGCTGAGTTGTAGCCTGAGCATATGGAAGGTGTTGTAGCTCTGCATGGCTGGAGTGCTTTCCATGGCTTTGAACCATGTCCCAGTAACTGCACAGACATCAGCATCTTCCAAGGTGAGGAGTGCTTCCAGGGAGTGCAGTTTTTTGTTTAGGCACCTAGCATTTAGCAGCACTACCTTGAATTTATTTAGACAGGATTTGGTTATGCTGGGCGGTTGTTTAGTTTGACACTGCCTAAAAAAGGTACAGTAGGGATGGCTAATGCACACTGTGGTGGTGGTGCTGTGGTAGCGTTGTCACCTCACAGTTAGATGCTACCCGTTTGATTCTCAGTTAGAGCGTCTTCTGTGTGGCGACATGCGTGAATGGGTGTTCCTTCGTTGAAGGTTGTGCGTTAGGCCCGGCAAGCCAGCATGTAAAACTCTACTGCCAATCATTAGCGGACCGGAGTTCCACTGTGGTTACCCCTGACCGGGAAAAGCCAAAAGACACAAACAAACAAAGGGATGGCTAATGCCTTTGCCAGTATCTAAAAGCCTAGAGGAAACAGGTGCAGACTATCTCTGGCAAAGCAGAATGGCCTGTCGATCATGTCTTCCCAGGCTGACAAATATTGGATCCCCTTGGACTGACACCAAAAGCTAAGCCAATTGTTAAAGTCAATCACTTTTTATTTGTATTATGGCATCATCCTTGGAGAAAGCAGAATGCTGCTTAAAGCTAGACTAATACCTGCCTGTGACACATAATCTGAGAGTTCAGTCATGTCTCTCTTCATATAGTCCAAAGAGGTATGTCTCAAGTCATTCACCCCCACATAGACTATGATGGAGTTATACTTGTGGTTGAGTGCCTTGAGTGCTTGAGTGACTTGACAAAGCCTGGCATCAGACAGGCAGCTAACTGTAACCCACTCCTTATCCAGCCTGGTGAGGGAAATATCCGTATGTCTCAATATTGGGTCTCCTATGACCAGTACATTGGGTTTTGTAGCATTACGCCTTATGGGCTTACTTGTTGAAACACTTGTGCATGTGTATTATGTGTTGAAGATTTTTTTTTGTATTGTTGTGTGTGTAAGTTGTTTCTGAAGGCACCGTTTCAGAGGCCTCTGGTCTTTTGATAAGTTACTAGCAAGTATGTCCGCATATGTGGGTTTATGTGTTATGTCCTTATTTAGTGTGGGAAGTGATATGTGTGTGCTGACAAACTGTTTGGCATTCAGTTGTCCATATGTGAGAGCTTCCATTTTCACAGTTTTTGAATTATCATTTGTTTAGTCTCTTCTTGCATATCTTTAGCTGCCATAAGACAGGCCTTTTTAATCCACATTCCTAAATACTTCATCTAATCATGTCCCCTTAAATATTGGTATTGCTAATCCAATTTGTGTTCGAGTACATAATTCACGGCTATAGCCATTGTTTTATCTTCATTAATTTGATATCTCAAAAAGATTTGAAACTGTCTCAAACTGTTCCACAGCACTGAGATGTCCTTTTCTGGATTTCTCAGGTACAAAAGAATATCATCCGCAAATAAAGAAAATGTTTCTTGATTACCATACCAATTATATCCTTCAATCTCTAAGTCCCTTATTTTCTTAGCCAGAGGCTCAAAATATAAAGCAAAGAACAAAGGGGAAAGAGGACATCCCTGCTTGGTTCCTCTTTTCAAACACAACTTATTAGAGAAAAACCCTTCAATTTTAATTTTTCCCTCCAATCTTTCATATATCCTCCTAACAAACCTTATGATTGTATCAGGGAATGGAAAATGCTTCCATTGCCCTGCTCAAAAAATCCCAGCTTACTCTGTTGAATGCTTTCTCTGCATCAAGACCCACCAGAAACACTGGTATTTCTTACGTTCATTCATCATTGTACTACTAATGTTGTCAGCTGTTTACCTCCCCTCGACACAACACATTGAGCTATATCTATCAATTTTGGCAATACCTTTGCCATTCTTTTAGCTAGTACACTTAATAAGCATGGTTTAAAATTGAAATGTGGTTATCTGAAGCTGGGTCTGACAGGTATTTACCACTTTTGGGTAATACAGCTGTGACGTCCCCCACTCTGAGCAAGTTATCAAGGAGCCTGAATCCTCACTGATGACACTAGAGAGGGATGTTCACTTGGGATACAAATGATACACTCAGTATTTCCAGATGCAGACCTCTCTGCATCAAGCACAATTTTCCTTAAGAGCACAAAGGGAACATATTCAGCCCAGGGTCTGGGTTTCTCTTACTGTCTCTCCGCAGGTCCCCAGTAAGGCTCCCCACTGGCACAGCTGCAGAGTTAAGTCCTCAGATCAGTGTCTAAGCCAAGTCCTAAACCAGTCTCTGAGTGAAACCAGTGCGTCATGTCCCTGGTCTAAGTAGCTAACATACACACTCTTTGAGATTTAATTTTTACACACACACACACACACACACACACACACACACACACACACACACACACACACACACACACACACACACACACACACACACACACACGCCTGTGAAAGACTGGCACAGATTAACCGCTCTACCAACTTTGCCCACATTACAAAGTAGATTCACTGCCACCAGTCAGTTACTAAAAGGGTATCCAATTATACTGAGTAAAGTTAATACTAATACCAATGGTGATGTTAACCAAGCAGCCAGGCTTTCAAGAGTGGACACAGTTATCACCAAATAAATATATGCAAATACTCTCAAAGCTTAAATATTTTCTAAAAGGACCAGCCACAATGAAAAGTTTAAACATATTTAATAATAAATGATAAAAGAACATGAAAATATGAAATATCTATATACAGTAAACAGCAGAGTTTCACTCACAGGAAATATTAAAAATAACACAACTTGAAAGATTCACAGTTACAGAAAACAATACTTAACTATTCTCACTATATTTTCCTAACTGATTCAGAGAATTACTATCCCTAGTCACTTACTAGAGCAAGACAAGATGAAGTAGGTGAGGGATCCTTCTATGTCAGGTTCCAAGAAACAGACTGCTTTGAGACTTCAGTCTCATCTAGTATTAAAACATTATTTCTGTACAGAATGACATCACATACATCTGGTCATCTGACTTATGGTTCCCATGCAACCCCTCATTGCTAGAAGCTGTCAGGATTAATCACATAGGTGTCAATAATACACACGCATACACACAGAGTTTTTTTAAGAGTTTTGCTAAGATCTACTGCAGCTCCTAGAAGTCATAAAACAATATCAAACCTCCAGGGTCTATATTATATGAATGAAGTTTTATAACTTCGAATACAATATGATTGACGCCATATGGTTGAAGTTATAAAACTTTGAATAGTTAAAAAAAAGTAACCTAACGGGTTAAAGCAGGGGAACAAGCCCCCCTGCACCCCCCACATCCCTCGCTCTTTAAATATACCAACTCCGAGATCGCACTACAGTGCAGTAAAGGGAAGTCTTCCCTTTACTGCATTGCAGTGTGGTCTCGGAGTTGGTGTATTTAAAGAGCGGGGAGTGTGGGGGGTGCAGCCCCCACGTGGTGGGTGCAGGGGGGCTTGCCAACCTGCCTACAACCCTTAGTTTAGGATTTATTCTTTTATTTTATTTTTTTTAACTATTCAAAGTTTTATAACTTTGACCATATGGTGTTGATCATATGGTATTCGAAGTTATAAAACTTTGTTCATATAATATTGACCCAAACCTCCACACCTTCAGAGTAGCAATTAGTTCACCCCAATGACAATGCAGGAAGCTTTCTAGTACAGACTTTTTGTCTCTGGCTGCATTCAAAACTGTGAGATAACATCTTTATGGCCTAGGCCCAGTAATTTAATTTTCTTACTATTTGTCAAAGTCAGGTCGATGGAGATTAACCTCTTTTCTTCCAGTATACTCTGTTACAACATGTATATTTAAACAGTTACAATAATGCATGTCCATTTCTTTTCTTTCCAATAGTGCACACTGCTGATACATTTTTAACACAAGCAAGTTTAGAAATGCATTTTCAAAACAAGCATCTGTACAAATCAGTTTGATATTCAAATAACATATAATTCTTTATTAAATTCCAGCTAGTTGTGCTGGCATATGTTACACATCCACTGCCCTACTTCTCCTGGCACAGCTGGCAGTACACCCTATCATCACATCTCTACTCCCCCTTGAAGACTCAAGCTAGTTTTTCAAGTGATCTTGAGAAACATTGCTTTAGAGGAATAAGCCTATCTGGGAATGCATTAACCCATACCCTGTCTTGAGATCACATCTGCACTGGAATATTGGTGAGCAGTGGTGTGAATATTAATTGATCTTCTGTAGCCTGTAGTCAGTTCATAGGTTCATAGGTAGGTACTAGGCTATTGGCCCTAGGCCTATATAAGCCTAGCCAAAAAGGTACCCTGGCTTTCGCCAACCAAGAAAATTATTTTCATGTGCCCCTGTCAAGCAGAGCCACAGAAGTGATCTCCTGGGTGAATTTCCTATCTCCCATCCAGTCATCAAGATTTTTCTTGAACAGTGCTAATGAGGAGCTTTGTTTGATATAGATAGGTAGTTTGTTCCAGAGTATGGGAAATCTCTGGGACAGGAATTTATCCCTCCAGCATGTTCTGTTTATTGATGTGATAAGGTTTAGGTCCCTAGGCCGTGTAGCTCAGATGGATTGGGATTTCTTTAAGTGGAGCATGTCCAACAGCTCTGAGTTTGACATAGCTTTGTATGTTAGGCAAAGATCGACTCTGAGTAGGTGATATGCGACGGAGTAAAGCTAGAGTTTTTTTGAGACGGTTTGCATAGGGCATCTGTTTGAGGCCAGTAATCCTCTTTGTGAGGTATGTCTGTGGCCTTTCCCATTGTTGTAGATGTCTTGTGAGGTACATAACAAAAGGGGCACTGTATTCTATAATGGGTCTAATGAGTGACGAGTAGAGGGGAACAATGACCTTTTTTTTCCTGGATGAGAAACTTTTTGTGATGAGGTGTGCCAGGTAGAAGGATTTCCTGACTACTGTGGTGATGTGATTATCAAAGGAGAGACTACTGTCCACCTGTGTCCCATGGTCTCTTATCACACTTTCAGTGTTAAGTAGACAACCATCTATGTGGTAGTTCATGGGTACAGAGTTTTTACCAAAAGAGATGACAGTGCACTTTTTGGCATTAAGCTTGAGGCCGTGGCTTTAACACCAGGCATCTGTCTTAGTGAGGCCCTTTTGTAGGATGTTAACATCGTTAGAAGTTTTGATTATGGCTCCTAGTTTTCAGCCATCTGCGAAATTCGTTAGCCAAAGACCTTCTGTGTTAGCCTGTACTTCAGAGAAGTAGATACCAAACAGGAGAGGACCCAGGACTGAAACCTGTGGTACTCCACTTGTCACTGGTCTGAAGTCGGATTTGGAGCCTGTTACTTTCACAGTATGGGTTCTGTCAGTGAGCCAGTTGGCAACCCATCTTGTGACACATGGATTTATACCTAGTGTAGTGAGTTTATCTATAATTCCAGAGTGGGGGATGGTGTCGAAAGCCTTAGTGAGATGTAGATAGGCTATATGAACCACCTTACCATCATCTATGGCTTTGGTGACCACTTCAAAGAAGTCTATCAGGTTTAGGAGACATGATCTGCCTTTTACAAACCCGAACTGGGTGGGGTCCAGAGTTTGGAGATTACCAATGTCATTGTTTATAAGTTACATAACGTTCCATAGCCTTGCAGACCAGGCTCATCAGGCTAATCGGGTGGTAGTTCCCGGAGTCCATGGTGGCTCCCCCTTTATGGAGTGGGATGACCGTCGTTGTGCACCATTCAGTGGGCACAAAGCCTGAGGTAAGGCTATGATTGAACATGGTACTTAGGTGGGGTGCCAGATCGTTGTGTAGTTCATGTAGAACACAGCTTGGGATGTTGTCAGGTCCCATTAATGCTGTGTTCTTGGCTTTGGAGAGTGTGGTTTTTACCTGTGCAGCCATGATTACAGGAACTTTGCATTCTTTCATTATAGAGATGGGCCCTTTAGGGGGTAATAGGGGGGTAAAGTTAGCACTGAACCTATCTGCCAGGATGTTGGCAATATCAGTTGGTTCTGTATATATTAGTGCCATTGTGCTGTAACTCAGAGCAGATCTGAGTGTTGCCATTGAGATTCTTGACTTAGCTATAGAATGTTTTGTGGTTGTCTTTAGAATCAGTGGCAATTTTGTTTTCGTAACTAGCTTTGGAGGATTTTATGAGGGATCTCAGCTTCTTACTGAGGCTGACTAGGGAGTTCCTCCAATCATGGGATTTTACTCTTTTTTGCAACAGTTCTTTCTTCTGTCGTAGAGTTTGTTTATGGTAGGGGACCACCAGATTGGCTTCCTTTTTTTGGACGATAGCATCTTGGTTCTGTTAGGGATTGCATGATCCATGCACTTGTGTAAGTGCTTATAAAGCCCATTTGTGTAGGATTCAGCAGTCGTACCTCTATTGTCCATCTGCATGGGTGTCGTGAAGTTTGCCACTTCTGTCTTAAGAAGCATGAATTTGGCTTTGGAGAAATTTTTTACGGTGGTTTCCCTAATGGGGGGGTGGGGGCGAGAAGTGGATGTCTAGGGTCATTAGCTTGTGGTTGGATCTGACCAACAAGGAACTGACCTCTGGTGTGGAACACTGGTTGCCAATGTTGGTAATGACCAGGTCCAGGATATTGCTTCCCCTGGTGGGGGTGTGGATAAGTTGATCCAAGGCATTGGAATTTATGAATTCCAGAAAACATTGAGCAAAAGAGTTGGTACATGAGTAGTTTTCCCAGTTAATGGTGGGGTAGTTGAAATCACCCATTATTAGGGTGTTAGGTTGTACCCTAATATTTTCCAGTGTATCAAGAAATGAAGAGTGGGAATGCTGGGGCATGGTGGGGGATCTGTAGCAAGTTACAATTTGGATTGCAGTCTTGCCCAGAGTTAGTTGCACTTGGATAATCTCGGATGTATTATGCTGAGCAACTAGCCTGGAAGTGTGGATATCCTTAATGAATATGGACACGCCTCTGCCTTTAGTGTTTCGGTCTAGGTTAGGTGGCCGAAAGGTGTGGTATGAATTATAGCCTGGTAATGCAGGGGTGCTGTCTGGAGCCTTGAACCAGGTCTCTGTCACTGTACAGATGTCAATGTTCTCCATTTTAAGGAGTGCCACGAGTGAGTGCATTTTGAGGTTTAGTTTAGACTTCTAGCATTGAGTAGCATTACCCTCAGATTTTGCTTGTTGTCACTAAAGGTGGGTGTACTCTCAATTAGCCACTAGGTAAACATTCATAGCATCATTTCACAACAGGTCTATTTAATTTTTTTTCTTAGTTTAGTTTATTCAGGGAAAGCAGGCAAAGATGTCAGCAGAGGATTATGGCAAGCTGACAAAGAACCAGTTGACCAAGGTGTGCAAAGCCAAAGGACTGGTGCATGCCAACCTGACTAAAGAGGAAATGATTTCTGCCTTAGTCGCAGCTCAGAGCAGCAACCTGAAGGATAACCAGTCTGTGGATGGAAATTTGTAACCCACAGAAACAGGACAGTTCACCTTTTCCTCAGAGGGCTTAAACGTCTGTCTGGTGTTAAAGAGACTTGAACTTGAGGCCAAAAGTCTGGAATTAGAATCAGCAGAGACTGTGGCATTTGGAGGCTGAAGGAAATGAGAAGCAGCATCAACACGACAAGGAGATGCTGACGTTGTTTCAAAGTCATGGAAGTAATGGGGAAGGGAATAACACCCCCCCAGAAGAAATAAAGGTCAGTACATTTCTTCCACAGTTTACAGAGGGTGATAATTATGAATTTGTTTACCAAAGTGTCTGACTGGGCCATAGATCTCATTTTTCAGCAGAGGCCCTGGGAGAAAAGCTTCACATACAGGAAAAAAAACAAAAACGAAAAACAATTTACAACATGGAAATATATAAAAAGCATAACAGAGAGTACAATGAGCATACAAAACAAATGCAAAGAGTGCAAACAATGCAAAAAAATACATACGTATTAGAAATTATATGCATACACATGCTAATACATATTTGAGATTTTATGCTAGACTGTAATCTTAAGAGACAGGATAATTTACAAATGCATAGACACAACTTATCTCAGTTAATATGCAGTTATTTTACTCATGTCTATATGTGGTGACTTGTGGGTCAGTAGATCTCTTTCGTAGGATAGTAGCAGTAAATGGAAAGTAGGGAAAAAAAGGATGTTTAGGTGTTGAGAACTAGTTAGAAAAGAAGGCTGTGATGGATTTAAAATGTAGGAAGCTATCATAAGATCAGAGTCGTGACAGGAGGGTAGGGAGAGAGGATGAAGGGGTCACCCTTTGGTTGTACAGGAGCATAGCCATTTTACTGAGATGTTCACAAAGGAGTGACTTGAATTTTTGCAGGTTAGTGGTGTTCAAAATTTGTTGAGGGTCAGAGTTCCAGATTTTGGATATTTTATGTAAATACAGAAAGGTATTATTGGCTTTTGAGACTCTTAGTAGCAAGTTACGGTTGTGGTGTCTGCTCACTTGGAACCGTGTATACTTAGTGCAGGCATTAATAAATCCCAGGTCATATCTATTTCTGTTTTATTTCTACCCTATTTCTAAACTCAATTTTCATTTTATCCCACTCACTAGCTATCACTTCTGAAGAAATTTATGTCTTCCCTAATAATTCTCAAATAATTACCACTACCAGTTCCTTAAATTCCTCTTTTTATCAAGTAGGTGAGGAAGAGCCAGTGTTTCATTTTTGCTCCATTACCCTGCATTTTTATCAGAGTTATCTGTGCATGATCTGAAATAGTTATTAGATGTGCACCAAAGCCTTCAATTAAATGCACATGTTCCCTTGAAATATAATTTCTACCCAGTCTAGCTCAGTTATCATACTTTTGGGGAAAATATGTAAATTCTCTCTGAATTCCTACTACTAAATTCATGCCTTCCATAACAAATAGTTTCATAAATTTCCTCACAAATATTTCCTTTTGTTATTTTTCCCTTCTAGGTTTCACTGATAAAACCTCACACTGAAGGCTATCAAGTTCCAGTCTCCAACTATAAGTATTATACCCTGTTAAAAGCTGATCATTTCTCCCAAAAATTTCTTAAGCTCCATAGGATCAGTTTTTGGTGGAATATAAATTCATTACTGCATAATCCTCCTCCCCTGCTAATAATCTCTTACTAACACAAATCTACCATTATTGCCTTTTTCCTCTTCTATCACTATTAGAGCTCCTCTAACAATAAGTACTCCCCTTTTACTTTGCCCCTGATATTCTGCTGAATATCATTGTTGAAAAAACTTCTTTGCCAAATTCACATGCTCATTTCTTTCCAGATGAGTCTTGTGCAGCATTTCTACTTGTGCTCTGCATTTCTTAATACAACTCAATGCTCTCTCCTTTTTGTCTATACCTGTAAGACCATTTATATTTCAAGGTAATATGGATAGCATAGCCATTATGATAAAAAGCTATTTATCCTGCCTATTATACATGACAGTTTTTTTCAATGCATAATTCCAACTTTGGTCTTACATGGACACACTAGTATTTGACTATTCTTTATACAGTTGTTTCTTCTTAACTCCATTTGAACCAATGCCATATTTTCAAGGCTTTTGTTTTAATGAAAACCCTCAAACAAACAAAAATTAACACATTTTCAGAACACCATATTCCCTATTGACTTAAAATAAACACTTAATGCTATGCACATCTTAAAATGAAGTTTAATCCTCCAGATAGGCACAATTGTCCCAAGTCAACAGCTATTCCCAAAAGCACTACCTAACCTAAAATTAAGGTTAACCATGCTCAAATGCATGTTGTAGCCTGAGTTCCCATTAACACTGACTGCTGTCCATTCTTTTCTTATCTCTATTCACATTCCAGATGTGAAAAACAGCTTGTAGGCTTTCAAAGCATTAACTTTTATCCCTAAAAAAGTGCACTGGCTAGCTTTAAATAAAACTACATTGTACACTGGTATATTAAATTGATTAAAGCTGTACTTTCTTAGTATTTTATACTGCAAAGCCTATATATCTTGCAATTAAAAAAGTACTTGCTTAATTTAATATCTTTGACAAATACAGCAGTCACTGAAAACACCCCCCCCCACATTTAAAATACCCATGACTACACATTATATAAAACTGCTTTAATATATAATATGCAGTTTATATAATGAAATATTTTATACAAATACTTATGAGGAAAAATTGTTTCATTTACAGTTACCTTTTTCCTTTGAATGTCCTACTAAACATTAACGGCATAAAGTGGTGAATATGCTTTACAATCCAACCACAAGTTTAATAAAGTCAACAAAGGTCCATTCATTCTCAGCCACGTTTTCTTGCAAAGCCGTATTTCAGAAATGTGATTGATACTTTATAGTCCCCCATTTAGTTCAGTGTTGCTGGTTTGTTCATCTCCATCTCCCAACACCAGACTCTGATTCATTTCCAAGGTACTTTCAATTCTTCTAGTCAACTCATGTGCATTTTCCTTTGGGGCACTGGGAAATGTTCTGCTGGCAAAGTCTCTCTATGAGCTTTATTGTAGGAAGAATGAGAAGCAGAGTTCCCTTCTATGTGCTGGCTCACTTTTTGTTGGCTATTTTTTTTCCCTTCTCAGCCTGTTCTGCATCCAAAAATGTTTTTGATCCTCCGGGAGAAAGCATTCCGAAGACAACTGGATACAGCAGCTTGAATCTCACCCCTGCCTCTTGACATCCCCTGATTGCTGGAAAAATGTGTTTATCTTCTGCCTGGTGTACAGTAAATAATCATTTTCCACAAACACTTTGCTATCTCCAATTTGTAATATTTTTCCCTTCTGCCACTGTTTTATCAAGATCAACCATTTCTGTTGGTAAGATTGCATCTTTACTAGCATAGGTCTTGCCTGCTTTCTTATGGCCAGGACTTTAGCATACATAAAATATGCCCTTTCAATTAATAAATCCTGCTTTGGAATACCAGCCCAGTTGCTTATTTATGCTTTCATAAAATTAATACAGTCTGTTCCTTCTAGTTACTCTGGTACAGCAGAAAATCTTGGGTTCTCTCTGCATATTCTGTCTACTAACACTACTATTTTTTGAAACACCTCTTCTTGAGAAGCTTCATAGTCAACCATCCTTTTCTTTATTCCAGCTTATGATTTCTGCAGTTGTATCAGTTTATTTGAATAGATAAAGCTTTTTCTATTTTTCCAGCCTTTTGTTATTTGAGTTGTTATATTCCTTCAATGCTTAATTTATTTTAATCACCTCTGAGTACATTTAATTTATTTTTTTCTTGTAAATTACTGGAAGCCATCCTTTGTACTAAAGCTGAAGCTTGAACTGCTTTTTACTGAACAGCTGTTTTTTCTTTATCTTTTCCAGTTGATTTTCTTTCAGGTTCTCTTCTTTGCTAGCATCCAGGGTACTTACTAGTCAGTAAGTGAATTTTACCCAAGCTGGCTCTTATTTCTCAGTTTCTGTTTTCACACTGGGATAGCCGAGATATAAGAGGAGGGCTTTTCCTAGCCATGGTAGATCTATTAGAGTCTTGTAGAGGAGGGTCATCATCCTGTGCACCACATTTGGTACAGTCTTAATTGAGAGGCACAATGTTGAGTGTTCAGGTGAAGATTGCTGTGGTGCCTTATTCATAGGTGGGTCCTTATGCTTGGAGAGGGTGGCAGATTTAATATGGCACAGTCTAAGTGAAGAAAGGAATGCGGCACTAACCAATATGACCACTGCAGAAAAGTTCTTTTGTTCAAAGTTATTTGAGGATATTTCTAGACAAAGACATACAGACATGGTACACTTAACAAGTAAGATAATAATGCCACAGAAGTGTAACATACTGAGAAGCAGATCATTTTGTAATGTAACAAGGCAACAAACTGAAAATGTGGAGATGGACCAAATGAGAACTGAAACTTTTAGCGTGGAGACTCTGATATATACAATATTCCTCTATGGTTAGTCAATACATATTTAAACAATGCCATAATAAACACTTTTGTTAAAGGTACAACACAAAGTAAAATTTCAGAACATCCAGCAGAATAATTGGTTGAAAGTCAGATTACACGGCAGTGAAGAGAGCAGGAAACAGAGAACAAAGAGGATGCCCTCAGCCAGGAAGAGGTTGATCTAAGGACTGCTTAATCTAATAGAAGTAGACTCACATGTTAGACTAGGGAAAGAGAATATAGGCACAGATGTAGCTAGCTATGTTGTGTCAGGGGCCATTCCCCTATCTGGTACCCCCTCAACTTTAAGTTAAGGAGCAAAAAAAAAAGCTGCCCTCCTCAGATATTATAGAAAAAGAAAAAGAAAATCCTTTTCTACCTTTAAACTTTAGCAAACTATATTTGTACCAAGCAACTGCTACAGTTGTATAGGTCTGCAAACACTGGACTCCATACCCTATATGCATTTGTTGTCTTTATCAATTCCAAGCACAATTAAAGTTTTAAGTCATGAAAAAAACGAGGCTAAGATGACATCATTGCTTGGGTATAGACATCAAACCAGAAGATGACAAAACAACATGTAGCAATGGAATGTACCAAAAAGTGAAATAAATCATATAAAGATTATGGCCAGAAGGAAAAGGGAAAAGCCCACAATTAGAGTGGCAAGTACAAAGAATTACTGGAGAAACAATGCGTTGATCCAGACTTGATACATGAATGACTAAAGACAGGTGAATTTAAATCAAAAGATCAATGACCAATAATGACAACTCAAGATATGGACTATGTATATGCTGGTGAACCAAATCCATAGAAAAAGTCGAAGATACAGACAAATGTATGTCCTATATAACAGAACTAGAAAGAGGTGCACATCTTATTGCTGGTTTTGATATACCTGTGGCTGAGGGTCTGTATACCGAACCTGCTTGAATGTCAGTACAATGGTCAAGCACTCCAAAGTGGATTGTTTGTAGAGAGACACATGCTGCTGCCATCTGGAAACATCTTCCCAAAGACTTGCATCAAGGATTCCGGACTAGTAGACAGTATGAGCTGTCAATTGACTACTGCCAAGCTAGAAAGTAAGACCAGGAAGTGAGCACAATTTGTGAACCTAATTATGTGGTTCTTAAACACTTGTCCATAAGACGTTCCTATGTTCTATAGACTAGATTTTAAGAAAAAATATTATTTCTGCAGACAAATGACTCCTTTATTCATGTAAGAAGTTGTGAGATAATCTGCTTTGTGTTCTAAATACGATTATGTCTCTTTAAAGATGTAGGTCCCTTACTTTACTTTATGCATAAAGAAGTTTGTCTCATCCATATGGTACCCTTTATGCGTGTGCAGTCATTTTCTTATACTGTTATGCAATTTATACTTTATTATAGCAGTCTCAGTTATTCACATTATAGTTATCATACTTAACATTTGTAGAAATGCAATGGAGATTCGGAAATGTGTGCCTCAGAACTGTGGGAGATGCAGATAGAAATCCTGTCCAGCATGATGAAAATGATTTAAAAGCTCCTTATCTACTCAGATGAATTTATAATAATACTAGTAGGAGCTACATCTCTCAATATTGCCAATATCAGCCATTCCATTAATGACACAGAGGAGAAGCTTTGTTCCTGTGTCATGCCCTTGAAATAAAGAACTGACCTCTTGTAATTACAAGTATGAATTTTGCAAGTCCTCCCCATTCACCTATTACAGTTTTGTTTACTCTTTCAAGCCCCTAGCTCTTTGAAATTACACTGAGATATGCTCTGTCCCCAGTTTCAGCAATGCCAGTAATAACAGTGGTGATTGTGCATGTCACCATGGTAACG
>NC_056745.1:1199921681-1200069181 GCF_019279795.1 Protopterus annectens
TGTGTGTGTGTGTGAGTGTGTGTGTGTATTTACACATGTATAAATTATTTACTTATTCTTTAGTGACCAGGTCAGTTACACCAGGCTAGTGGCCTCTTTTCAGGGGAGACCTGAGCTGGTATTTAGACTAATCCAGAAAAATTTGTCCAGAGCATCAGGGAACTTCCCCTACGTGTTACAACACTCAACGTGTGTGCGGCTGTTGAGTGTCAGTGTCTGTTCCTACCACAGTGGTGGCAGGGAGAATGTCACACAAAATATGGCTTACAAAGAAAACAGAGCTGAGGTGAGTGCCAATGCTGTAGTGATCTTTACTGAGTTCGAAGAGGAGACTGTTTTCCAGGAGAAGGAAAAAGAAGATTGGATCAAGGATTCAGAGGAGATTTTTCAGCAGGAGTTTTTTGAAGGGATGACAGGTGATGAAGAGGTTATAATTACACCTCTCAGTTAGGTAGTTATGGGATGATATATTAGAGAACAAAGTGATCCGGAGGCGGGAAAAGAAGTATCATGGGGGAAATGATGGAAAAATTAAATAAAGCAGAAGCATAGTAAATAAAGAAAAGATCTTTTGCAGAGGTAGTCAGACCACAAAATGAAGCTAGAGGAGAGAGAGGAAGAAGATGGAAGAATTAGAGAATAATAAGAAGTATGTATTGAGAATTCAGAGTAAGGAAGAAGTGGAGATAGACAAGTATGAAATATGGGACAAGATAGTTGCGCCTTTAGGTATAAAAGCACAGGAAGTAAGACCCTTTATCTTAATTTAAAAAAAATAGATTTACTGTGGCATTTTTGAGACTGCTGAAACTCTAGAAATATTTTGAAAGAATATGGAAAGAAGAAAAAGATATATAACCATGGAACCAATATATTATAAAGACTTTTTTCTGAGAAATGCAGAAAAAAGTTAGCATACAATTTCGGACAGAAACTGAAAGAGAGACAGTAAAAAAATACTTATTAAGGAACTTTTGTAATGAAGTAAAGGATATTTCTAAATGGGTCTTGGGGACTATAATGTGATTTTGAAAAAGGAAAATTATATAACTGTACACATTCCAAGATTAAAGTTGATGGTCAGAGAGCTATTGTTAAGTATCGGGGCCAACCAAGAACATGTTTTTCTGTGGGAATAAAGGGCATTTTGTAAATAATTGTGACAAAAAGAAGATGTTATTTATGTGTGAAACTGGTCATGATGCTAAAAATTGTGAAAAAATATGTTATAAATGTAAACAAACAATACTTGTATGGATGGATTGTGGGAAGGATAAGAGATTAGAGGGTGATGTAAAGAAAATGTAAATGAAAAAGAAATATTGCAACAGGAAGAACAACAAAAAGCTAGGAGGGAAAGTAATGACATAAATCCAGAAAAAAACATGGATAATGCACAAAAAGGGGAAGGGAAAGGAAACAGGAAAAGTGTAACAGAAGTTAGTAAGAGGATAAATGTTCAGCTGGGAAAAGAGTTAAATATAAGAACAGAAAACTTCAGGATTCAGGAATGAAAGTTAAAAAGAAGGGAAATGGATAACTAAACAATTTATCACAGATTAGAGAGAAGGGTGGTGAGTAATCTTAGAATTATATCTATTAATGTTATTAGTATAAAGAATGTAGTTAGGAGAGATGGAATGATAGAATGGTGTAATATGTGTGATGTATATTTGATAGTTTTAGACGATTTTAGGATTTTAAATAAAGAAGAAAGAGAACAGACAGAAACATTATGGTTAATGGTATAATATGGAATTTGGAGGCCACGGTGGTGCAGTGGTTAGTGTTGTCACCTCACAGCATGAGATTCTCTGGTACAATTCTTGGCTGGGGTGCCTTCTGTGCAGAGTCTGCATGTCCTCCCTCTGGTTGCATGGGTTTCCTCCCACATTCCAAAGACATGCAGTAGATGGACTGGACATTCTAAAATGGCCAGAGGTGTGAGTGATTGGCACGGATGAACTGCTGTGGCAGGGCTACCACCCAGTGGTGCAAACTGTGGCTCGAGATTATTCTCACTGTTGAAGTGACACCCCGACCCCATGTGCAAAAATGAGAAAAAGGGATTGAGGATGGATGGTATAATATGGAACTGAGTTTTAAAAATTATTCAGGGATTGCTATATCATATAGAAAGGGAATAAAAAATTTAAATTACACTTTGGTTGGATTAGGAAGACTGACAGTAATGGATGTCAGACAGGAAGGGAAAGTTTATATAGTAAAAGCAATATATGGATATGTACTATGTAAAGAAAGGGAGAGATTATTTCTAGATATATTAGATTACGTTATAGTAAATATGGACATAATAATAACAGCAGATTTTAATTGAGACTTACGATGTAAAAATCAAAAAGACAGAGCAAATAAAGGTAATGGAAGAAATAATAAAATGTGGAAAGTTAGAATTATGGAATGTGAATAAAGAGTACATAATAGAGAAGGAGGGTCTATGTTTACCCACCCCAAGAAATAGTACTTGAACAGCTCTTCATCGAACACTACTCAATGAATGGCTGTTTCCTCATATAGCCATATCCACAAATGTAATCTCATTGAACTATCATAATCAGTTCAGACACAGAAAATACAAATAGGTAGATACTGGATGGGTGTTCACTGAACCCTGCTCATGTGGGGGGCTGCAGCCCCTGCACCCCATGCTAATTATATAAACCAACTCTGAGACCACAGTACAGTGGGGAAAGGGCAAATATAATTTGACCATAGAAACAAATCAGCACATAGTTCTTACTAAGATCGCACTATGGTAGGAATAAGAAAATTTGCCCTTTCCTCACTGCAGTGTAATCTCAGAGTTGGTATATATAGTTGTGGGAAAGTGCCCCCACCTGGGTGGGTTTGAAATAGTGCAGTGTGTCTTCAGTGAACAGCCATCCAATACTTACCTAATGAGGTTTTCTGTGTCTGGGCCAACTATGACAGTACGTTGAGTTAACGTTTGTGGAGATGGCTATATGTGGAAACAGTCATTCAATGATTAATGTCTGATGAAGAGCCATTCAAGTAATGTTTTTTGCAATGGTTAAACATAGGCCCTGGAGAGAGAAATTTCAAACAGAGATAGAATATTTTCTCTTATCTAAAACTATTAGAACTGTAACAGAAGAAGCAGTAGAAACATTTTTTTATCATTGAGCAGTATAGATTGAAACAGATGAAAATAAAGAATATATAGAAATTGGGAAAGGAATTAAGAGAATTAAAGAAAAGAACTGGAATGAGAAAGGTCAAGAAGATATAACAATGTTATGGAATGATCATTTAACAATGAGAGACTTAAAAATGGCCAGAATGGTGGATAATATTTAAAGAGAAGTATAAAAGAATGTATTTAACATGGGAAAAGAAGAAAAGACAAAAAGATGAGGAATATAGAGAAATTCAAAAAACTGTCTTAAATAGTATTGATAGGAAAAAGGGGATATTTTAGAAAAGTGGAAGAGATTTATCAAAATAATCAAGAGAAAATTAAAGATGTATTATATAAGCAAAAATATTTTACAAGGAAAAAAAGGAAGGTGTATCACCATATTTAAATGTAAAAGTAAAATGAGATAGTGGTATAATAAGAGAGATGAAAAATAAAAATGGAAAAATTGAATGAGAACAGATGCATATAATGAACATCATGGTTATGTATGTGAAAGAGATGATAAGAAAGAAAAGAATAAAAAGGAAAAGTCTGTTGAGAGTAAAGCAGTTTACAGAAAAAATAAATAAAGGATTGGAGCAACAAATTACAATAACAGAAACAGACAAGGTAATGAAGAGTATAAATCTGATTTCAGCAGCCAGACTGGACGGTATAGTATACTTAATGTATATGAAATTAATGCAATGGCACAAAGAAATTTTAATAAATATATTTAAAGAGTGGTTAATGATGGGATTGATTATCAACAAATATGTGGGGGTGTGACGAAATTTATATGGAAGAAGGAGAAAATTATGAGATTAAAAATTAGAGCCCTATAATGTTGAAAATAGTGATTATAAATTATTTATGAAAATAATACAGAAAAGATTAGAAAATAAGTTGAATTATATAATGCAAAAGATATTTGTGGAGTTAAAGGAAAAAGCGGTCAAGTGATATTAATGATAATTAGGGAAACATTGGATGATATTAAGAAAAGACAAAAGGTAATAAAATTAATAGTGGCTGACATAAAGCATTTGATTCAACAGAGCATAATATCTTATGGCAAATAAAGGAAGAATACAGCTTTAGTATAAAGATCAATAAAGTATGTGAATATGTATATAAAAATTCTGAAATTAGAGTTTTGATAAATTGTTGGTTAAGTGAAGAAACAGAGATGAAAAGATGTATAAAACAGGGATGTCCAATGAGTAGTATTTTGTTTATAATACTTATGAACAGTGTGATAAAATGATTAAATGAAGAATTGGACAAAAGTAAATATGCACAGGAAATGGGAGGGACATATCACATTATTATATCTTATGCTGATGATATAATATTAACAGCTAAAATGAATATATATACACACACACACACACACACACACACACACACACACACATGCATCTATATATCTATATTTGCCATTTTAGATAGATATTGAGAGATGTACTATCACCTGTTTACATCAACATTTCTAAGGGTATCAGAGAGAGCTACACATAACAGGAGAGAGAAAAAGACAAAGAGAGAGAGAGAGAGAGAGAGAGACTGAGCATACCACTTTTAATACCTGTAAAAAAACTGCAAATATACCCAAGACACCATGTAGAAAATATACTAGTACTAACAGGTACATCAGATGCAGAACAATGGTTCTAGTATGGAGAGATGGACAGAAAATCCTATACCAATATCTCTGACTGAAGTCAACAAGCCCTCATGTCATACTTAACTGCAGACTGTTTGCCCTTGTTTATATACAATGTTGAAATTGATGAGCTCATATCTTTGGAAAACATGATAGCCTTATGCTGATGGCAGTATCCATATTTATTCAGATGTGGAACTTTTACTGATTGGCATCAAGTCTAGAATCACATCTATACAATGTATGTTAACATACTACATAGATCCTAACTTATGACCATATACCAGTAAAAAGATAAAGTAAAATTAAATCCAAAATGCTGAATTTTCAAATACTGTTATTTGAAATAATACATATAACAATGTTAGATTATGTTGAAATTAAAGGGAAACAGATAATAATATCAAAAGCAATAAAAATCAAGTTGGGGACTCAAAAGCATTGCAGTCATTCCCTTAAGTGGGTTTGTGGCACTGTCAAAAGAATGAACTCCGAACAGGAATACAATTCATAAATGCCAAGCATGGCTGTGGTGTGCCTACACAGACCTAGCTTATAGTCTAAAAATAGGAATAAATAACATTTTCTGAAGTCAGTAGTTTATACTATTTTTTTTCTTTTTAAAGTGTTATGTTTTTGTTTTCCATTTCAGAGTTGCAACTATGTTAATAAGGCACATAGCTGCTGAATACACAGGACAAAATGTAATGAACAGAAACTAAGGTTTTAAAAAATTGCTTCAGGCATATTATGTTAAATTGTTCTGAATATGAATCATAGTAAGGGCTGATAACAGAAAATTGCATTATACAAGCAATCACTGAAACAGAAACAAACATCAGCTTCTTGTATACCTACATTATTCATGAGAAGTAAGGGGGTCCAACTGTAGCACAAAATAAGTTATCAAAAACATTTCAGGTGGGATTATGGTGCAGCATGGCTTTTCCATGCTCTGCTGCTCTGGAAGGGTATGATTCATAAAACATTTCCATAGTTTGTACTATGACAGTGGAGAAGGAGTCTTTTATATAATACAAATTAGGAGATCTACTACTGTTCGGTTCTCATTGGTAGGAACTCTGAAGGATCACTGTGTGCAGTACTTACAGAGGTTGGATTTCCTGTGCACAGAATGGCACTGTACTGCATTTATATATTTCTGTAATATTTTATATGGTATTTTCAATGTTAGCGATATTGCTACTCTGCAATTTTCTGATGAGTGAAGTCTGGTAGTAAGCAGGCATATAAGTTAGCTGTTGGTTAGTATTAACTTTTTTTAGTAGGCAGTAGGAACAGTAGTCCTGTCTTCCAGAATTATTTTATTTCTTTTAAGTTTTAGAAACTTCACAACTGGCCAGCCCGACAATTGCTGAATGAACTCATACCTCTGAATTTTGCAGAAAGTCTCATATTTTTGCCCTGTACTGTCCTTCATAAAATGTTTGATTTTCTGGCAAATCGATATGGATTGCAGTCACTCAAAAATGCCGTTCGCTAGCATTTCAAGCTGCATATTCTTCAGAAAATGTACGTTGATGCAACAATTATTGTCATGTTACCTTTTTAAGTGAATTAGAGTTGTCTGGCACTTAATGACCTGCTTGCTGTAGTCAAAGGTATATGGTTTGATTCCTTCCTGTTCCATTTGCCTACTGTTTTTGAGCAAATCTCTTAACCAGGCAGTGCTCCTGGGTCACACTTGAAAAGTAACACTTTTTACTTAGGTTTACCTGGTAGACAAACATATACAGTAGAAAATATTTTAAAAATGTCTGGTTTTGGGGAACTTTGTCCTTCTATTATTTTGGGATTTGTCCACAATTCTTGAGCAAAGAAGTTGAGTGGTATTTTGGCTTGTTCCTTATAAAAAATTGTAGTTTTCTGGCAAATTACTTTAGACTGCAGGCACTAAATAATGGCAGTCATATGAGTTTCAGACGTCACACCCTTCAGGAAATGCTTGTTAACTCAAAGCTTGTTATTCTAGCAGCTTTCAAAATATACAGTAGAAATATTGAAATCTGTTTCTGATTTAGCATTTTTGTCTCTCATTCTTGAGCTATGAAATTGAGAGGACAGAGAGGGGTTGCAATGAGTTGCATTGAATGGTTCTGACAGCAGTGAGCTGAAATACATTTACGGGCCATTATTTATGTATTTATTCACTCACTTGAGCTCAAGTAGATATCTCAGGTGTAAATAGTCATGTAAGTGGCTGCAATTGATGGTCACACCTGTGTGTGTGTGTGTGTGTGTGTGTGTGTGTGTGTGTGTGTGTGTGTGTGTGTGTGTGTGTGTGTGTGTGTGTGTGTGTGTGTGTGTGTGTGCACGCATACACAGGGGACATAGTTCTCAATTGTTTCAGATTTTGCCTTATATTTGTGGTCTCTTCCTCATAAAATGTGTGCTTTTGTGGTAAACTGTTCTGCATTGCTGCCACTAAATAATGACAAATATGTACATTTCAGACTTCATATCCTTCAGAAAATGCTTCCAGGTGTAATACCTGGTATACTAGCAAATTTCTAAGTATATAAGAACAATATTAAAACTGTTCCTGATTGGGGTATTTGATTCTTGCAATACAAGCTTGGGATGGCATGGGGTTGTAATTGATTGCACTGTATGGCTCTCATAGCAGGGAACTAAAAAATTCTAGGTCATTATTCATGCATTTGTGCAATCATTTGATCACAGTCAAACATCTGAGATGTACACAGTCATACCAGGATATAAGAGGCAGTAATTGATGGTCATGTGTGTGTGTGTGTGTGTGTGTGTGTGTGTGTGTGTGTGTGTGTGTGTGTGTGTGTGTGTGTGTGTGTGTGTATGTGTGTGTGTGTGTGTGTCTATCTGTGTATCTGTGTCTGTATGTAGAATTTCTTGTTCTTTCTCTACTAATTATCATATGCATTATAGATAGTTCTTAGCCTAGTATTATCTCCGCTTTCAGATTCCTATTCGGCAGATTAAACATTCTCTGCAGTCTCCAAGATTCCTTTTAAAGACTTGCTAAATATGCTTTATAAAGGTTTTCAGCCTATTTCCATGTGTACTTCTTTACCATAAAATATATAAATGGACATTCTCATATCCATATACTCTTGCTAATAATTCTTTCCCTGTTTGAGTGTACATGTTTTGCACAGCTATAAAGATCAGCATTTTGCTTCTTGTAAAATTTCAGCTCCTACTCACGGCATAAAGGGCTAAAACTCTGATTGCACCCCAGGTGACCTGGGTTTGGCTAGCAGCATGTGCACTAGAGGGATGAATGGGAATAAGTGGCTGATGCCTGCTTACCCATCCTAGGGGGATAGTGATGTCTTGACTGACTGCCTTGGTGACACCTGCGGGAATGCTATACATCATCTGCAGCAAGGAGCCTGGCATGCACATTCTGCAAGTGGTGTGCTGCTCTGCCAAGAAATTAAGCTTGTATGGCAGCACTCATGTGCCTGCTAGTACCAACTACAGTGAAGCATGCAGGGCATTAGGGAGTAAGTATTAGCTGCATAAACAAAAAGTTGCTACATTCCCACTGGATGACAGCACCACTCTCTGCACTGTCTGTCAACTCCCAGGAAAACGAATGGATCAATTTTGCTTACTTCTGGGAGGAGCAAATGGGTCTTCTGAATGCCCAAGGAGAAGGCTTGATGGTCATTGTGTGATGGGGGCCTAAAAAAATGAAACAAACAAAAAAAAATCTCAGCTCACATATTATGCTGACTTGCATTTGCTTACAGCACCACTGTCTTATTTACATCTTAATGCTTAAACATGGAGCTTCTGTTACTAATGTATTGCGTATTTCAATACTCTTTTCAGGTTCATTGTCCCAAACCCAGGCTACAGCTTGCTCCAGTAGCTTTCTAAGAGGCATAGTTGTTTCAAGCATGTTGGGTGCAATCTTAATATGGTACTACATCATTTTCAAATGTATCATTAATGATTGTTCATTTTCCAACTATGGCATTTCCACTTTTTCTCTTTTTCAGATTTAACTTCAGTTCCATCATGTTAGACTATGACCCATACATTTCAAGCATATTACTCTTATTAGACCCTTGCTCTTATTGAATTTAAAATTGTACCATCTCAGTGTGTTCAACAGCTGAATCATTCTCTTATCATGTTCTTCTTCCACAGCATCAGACAAACTGATCGTTGGTTATATTCACAACTCCTAAGCCAGGACTAACTCACACAATTGCTTTTTGGTGCTGATGAGATGCCAAATTAAAATCTCTAGACACTGTACCCTGCTAAATGCATAAAGAATGTGCACAACTTGGAGTTTTCATTATCTAGTTTTCTCTTCCAAGATCCCTGGTGTGAGAAAAGAACACAGCATTTGGCTAATATTGTATCAACACTGTAAACAGCATTTATTAATATCTCACCAAAGGAGGACTTTTCTAGCAGTGACCATCCTAATCTTTGTTGCACACATCAGCTAACACCAGCCTATTTGCTTAGTTTACTGAATTGTAATAAAACATAGCCAACTTTATTAGTTACAGTTGTAAATCAGGTGTGTGTATGTGTGTGTGTGTGTGTGTGTGTGTGTGTGTGTGTGTGTGTGTGTGTGTGTGTGTGTGTGCGTGTGTGTGTGTGTGTGTGTGTGTGTGTGTGTGTGTGTGTGTGTGTGTGTGTGTGTGTGTGTGTGGACTGGTCACAGTGGGTATAGTTTGGTAGGCCTTGGTCTAACTCACCTTCCTTGGGGCAGTAAAAGAGTTTGCATGACAACTTTGTTATCTACTAAATTTCTGAAAGTTTAGTTCTGGCAGTTAAAAGAATCAGATATCTGACAGCTGATACATGAACTAGCCTAGGCATGTAATATGTGAATTTTAGACTTATAAGCAGATGAAATAATACCTCCAATAAGTTAAAAAAATGAAATCTCATGATGGCTGGGCACTTAGTGAAAATGTTGGTAACCATTTGGAATGTCAGGACCTGCTAGAGCGAGTCCTGAAATATGGAGGCCTGAATGGCTGAAAATAATTACTTACATATACAAAGTCAGATGTGGCCTTCTCCCAAAATATTTCCTTTTTCCCAAGGTATAGCAAACTCTGAGTTAGTATATATAAGTTCAGAGGTGCTTGTTTCCCACGCTGGGGGGCAGGGTAGCTTGTCCTCCTGCAAAAACGAAGTTTAAAGGAGAAGAACGATGTTCAAGATTAACTCTTCTCTAGGATTTTTGGTCTTTTTTTAAGCATGTCAGCACTCGGCATTTTGTGTGCCGATATTTCATTAGAGAGCCAAAATGTTCAGAAGGAATTTATGGGAACAACATATGGGTAGAATAATGTTCAGGAGGAGGTGTGAGGTTTAAGGGAAAGCAGGAATTGTCCACCTTATGTAATGGAGTGAATGCAACTTGTTATCTAGAAAATGTATATGTATACTGCATGAAAAAAAATGAAAGCGTCAATATGTTTTTTCTTTTCTATTAATGTATGTCTAACTATGTCATTAGATTAGATTGTGATTTAATAAAGATATTTAAAAAAGTCGTTTAAAAAAGACACCGTACTCTGAACTCTGATCCTGACTTCATTTATAAGGGCAGAATTCCAGGATTAACTGTTCTGCTATAAATTTTGAATGGATGGCAGTACTGAGCAGACATTTTTTTTTTTGCAAGTAAGCTGTGGAAGTTCATGCACTGTCAGCAAAGCAATGTTTGTTTGAAATACGTTAATACTCAAAGGCCCCTCAGACAGAGAAGCAGGATTACAAAGACATGGCCTGTGTGGCTTCACAGGTAAGTCTTGGTGCCATTCCTAGGGAAATGGATCTTCCATAATCACATGGTGCCAACTTTGACCCTAGCCAGTGAGGTGCATCAATGAACCTGATGTCAGTAGGAGCTGAGGGACACTACCTCCATTTATTCTTGGAGGTTATGAAGGGCAAATCTGCAGGGGTGGATCACTTTGCAGCAAATGTGGCATTTTTGATTCTCATTTATAATATGTTACTGAGTTTTTTCAGTAGATGATTACATTCAAAGAATCTTGTTTATTGCTACAGCAATCCACTGGAAAGAAAGACAAAGAATGTGGACTTTTCCAGATGAGGCAATATTAAATATAACAGTTATTGTATGCTGCTTAAATTTGGAAGTTTCACAAAAGCTTGTACATATTTGTATTAATTTGTATTTTTGTGAAGCAGGTGGAGGTATGAGATGCAGAAGTAGTTTTCTGTGAGCTAACTACATTTGATTTAATTTTGAATATATGACTATTCACACACAATTACTTTGTCAACACCTGATCTGAAAACACTTGCATCACCAATATTTGGGTGTTGACAAGGGTGAAAAAAAAAACACTTGCCTCACTAATATTTTGGTGTTGACAAAAGTTAAAAAACAATATTAAATATTTTTTGACTGTGAGAAATCCTCCCCTACCTACCATGTAGGAAGCTATGCCTCCAGCACATCTAAACTTTATTATTTTAACTTCAACGCCTCTGTAGGTCAGTAAAAGTGCAATTCCCACAGTTAGCAAACTTGCTTGACAAAGTACTATCTCTAACACCAGAAATAGCAGTTTTGATCATGCAGCCGTCATATAACTAGATGCTGATTACTATTTTTTGACTAATACTTATGCACTGTGTGTGTGTCTGTGTGTGTGTGTGTGTGTGTGTGTGTGTGTGTGTGTGTGTGTGTGTGTGTGTGTGTGTGTGTTTGTGATTTTCTGGTGGAAATTACAGATTGTGGGGTCTTTCTGATCAATGCTCAGCACGTGCTGTAATAGTGAAGTAATACTTATCACACTGCAGTCACTTCCTGTCCAGTAAATGGAAAAGTGGTATAAGCAGTTGGGGAGATTTTGGTACCTCATGTATGCCTGCATCACAGAGCACCTCCAAAGCTACCTTATGCATCCACTACACAGCTTTTGGATAGCTCTGTCTTGAGTTTTAACTCCTATATTACTATGCAGGCAGTGTTCACCAGGTTATTCATTCATTCACTGTTCTTCAATTCTTTTTTTAACATAGAATGGTGGGCACAGAATACACTTATCTAATACTCTTATAGTTTTAATTAAGGAAACATCTGATAGTGACAGGATGAGCTACCTCAAAACATATCTAGTATGTTGTCAAATACATCTTATTGAATATTTCTAGTGTTCTGCCAAAATAAACAATAGTGACTGGTGCAGCTGATGTAAACCTGTGTATTCTCCTATAATGGAGGTTGTATTGCTTCTAAATATCCAAGTTTCATTTCTGAGGCCAGTATGAATTATAGTCCCTTTACACGAGAGAAGTCTGATTTATCACAGTTGCCCAGCCACAATAGGATATGTAATTAGTTGCACCTTTAATAATCTGTTATACGTAAAACAGCATGCAGTCCACTCAAATAAAAAATGTTTCATTTTTTTTCCAGAGTAAGAGGGAATAGCTGCATTTGTTTATTATTCACATGCCTAGGTTCTTACTGTTCAAAATAATGATCTATAACATTGCTCAAATTACATCTTGGAACATGAAAGGTGTCACCTTCCCCAACCTTCCCATAACTTAAGGTATAGCATTTATTTTTAAGGATCAGAAAATATTAAGTTCTAGAAGCACCATCTTGCAAAAAAAAACAAACTAAAAGTGCAGACCTCATCTAAATTAAGCACATCAAAATTAAACAGGAATCAAGCTCTGTAGAAATCCCACTACTGTTGTATCACTGCTAAAAGGAGGAGTCCTTCCTGCCAAATAGTAAGAAGACACTTTGGGAGGTTAAATGTACTCAACAAGGCTTGAGGAGTAGATTGTTGGTGGTGGGGCTGTTATTTCATTTTAGAATTATTCTAAAGATAAGCATATATCTTAAATAAAGACTCTTTTGGACTGTCATTTTGATTGCTAGTATTTTCTCTTTCAATGGGGTCAATAAAATACATAATATGGAGAAAAATCATAAAGGAGTAGTATGTATTTTTTAAAGACAGAACTCCTACTAGTAGAAAATGGCTTCACATACATGGACCATCTTACTTATGTGTGCTAACCCTAACCATGCCCCACCCCAACCCAGTGCAATATGTCAAGAAAAACACTTTCCCTAATAGAACCACTAATCAAGACACTCAGACACAGAACACATAGACATTCAAACACGCAAGATGCTAAAACTTTAACCTAACCTAACCTTATTTTAACTCTAAACAGCAAACACTCATACACACACACACACACACACACACACACACACACACACACACACACACACACACACACACACACACACACAAACTAGGATATACATACACTACACAAAAAGTATTCCCATACATAACCCTAACCTGCAAACATGGACATACACACTCCCAACCCTGGCAAATAATAAATTACCCTTTTGTCAATGTAGACATTTGGCAACATGGATATTTGCTAAAGTGAACTTTCACAAAAAAGAACATGCAGCTCATTTTACCAACCAAATAAACATTGATAACATGGACAGTTTGAGTACATTTTTTTCTAATACTTACGTTGAGGTTTTTTTTGTTTTAGTTAACAGTTCCTAAACACCTACAATTCCTTTCCATCTTTCAGCAAGGCGTGGCCATTTTCATTTTTGTAATCCTCTAAGACTTTTAGTTGCAGTAGTACTACCCACTTAGTAACTGGGTCAGCCATATGTGTAAAGTTTCCTGTCTTTCATGTCTGTGCAGTTTATTCATCTGTGAATAACAACTCCCAGAAAAAGTATGTTCTGTGGTAGAACATATGATTCAACAAAATGTCTAGAAAACTCCACAAGGAAGTAACTTGAGATTTCAAAGAAAGCCAAAATGGTATGCAGACAGATTGCAAAAGCAAGTATAGACTGTAAACAGAGGGGAAAATCTGGTAGGGGCTAGGTGTCTACCAGCAATGTCAGGTAAATAGTGATATATCTTCATGGCATCAGAAAGGCTGGCTTGTAAGCACTATTTTGAAATCTGAAAATGATGGTGTTTCTTATAATCATGTTTAGTAAAGAAGTTCTGTTCATTGTTCTGATAATTTTAACATTCTGAAACCTATTAAAGTTTGTAACTTGTAAGCTTATGAATCTATAAAGTTACAAATATATGAAGCTGCAGACATGTGATCGATAAAAAATGAAATAAAATGCGAAATGGTCCTCTCAAATACTTAGAAACTACAAAAACTGTCCAACAATAACGTGAGACCCAATGAAGAATCATATTTTTTCTAAAACAATAACTTTTCCTATCCCTATCTCACTGGCAACTAATAACATCAGAAATGTTATTATTAAGAACTGGAATATTGTTGTGGGAAATATGATTTGTCTTCAGTCCTTGGTCTTGTACCTAGTTTTAGTTACAAGAAAACTTCTGACTTAAAAAGATTTTCAGGATGATTTATATAAGTTGCAAAGATATGCCTGGCAGAGATTGCATTTGGAAACATGCCTACATTTTAAAGTTGTGCCTAGAGGCATGCGTATCTTTTGCATGCCCACATATGGGGATAGTCATCCTGTTCTCCTCAGGAAGTGGCAGGACTTAAATATAGAACTTGGTTTTAATTACATTAAACTCCTTTTAGAGTACTTTGCCCCACTAGAAACTGAGTTACGGAACAAAATTGATACACAACAAAGTTACTTTAATGAACACTTTAAATCAGAGTACTTTACCAAGAGACTGGAGAATGTATGGTCACAAGTACATTTATTCAGTGAAAGACTTAAACAAACCAAACAAAGAAAGCTCATTAGAGATGCTAATGATTTTTCTCTTGGCCAGGTGTTTATCTGGCCAAGAACAGAGAATGTTTGTTCTACCGTTGTTACTAACGCAGTCTCTACAGAAGAATCACCAGCTAGTTTAAATTTTGCATTATCAGGTTCTACGAATGAACCTTTAATTTCATCTTTAGCTTCTAGCTCTAACAAGGTTCTGAGTAATGAAGTGCTTCCAAATACCTCATTGCTGAATAATTCCAATGGCGCCAATTTTCCCAGTGATACTCTACCCCCCAACCAACAAGCAGCCAAGACTTTCATTTTGGCAGGAGCGAAACCTAAAGATACAGCCACTGCTACAACTCGTTTTTTACCCTTTCCAGTAAAACAACAAACAGGATGGAGAGGTCGCTCCAACAGCAGGGGCCCACGAAAGAGGAAAGGATCAGAAGAGAAGTACGGGGCAACAAGGAAGCAAAGGAACTGAATTGTTTGGTATATAATTTGTCTGACATGGTTCTTTCTGAACCTGATGTTTCCCTTCTTAACAAAGGTCTTAATTTTATTCCATCACAAACTAGTTATTTAAATGAGGTCTTAACTGACCTCAGATTATTTTGTCGTAATGTAGCCTTGAAAGTGTTTTTTAAAGATAAAAGTGTTATGCAAACTGATGTATTGAGAGATTTTTTTAAATGTAAAAGCAGTTTTATGCCGCTAATGCCACACAATATAGAGTGCTTCATGAAACTATGTGAAAAAGATTTTTATGAGTGGTTCGCTCTGAATCAAAAGAGATGTAGCTACTTTAATATTACTCAAGATGAACAGGAATCACTCATTAGGTTAAAAAGAAATGCTGAAGTTACCATTAAGCCAGCTGATAAGGGCGGGGCCGTGGTAGTACTTAATACATCTGATTATGTTAACACCATGTTCTCTCTCCTTTCAGATAGAAGTACCTATCAGATTGTTACGAATGATTTTGTTAAGAATACCATCAAAGTTATACAAGAAGACCTTTATGATTTATTAATGTGTGGTCAAATAAGCTGTGAGACGTATGAGTATTTCTTAGTGGAGTTCCCCACCATCCCTATTATCAAAGGCTTACCCAAGATACACAAAAAGGTTGTACCAGTTCCCATGAGACCCATTGTCTCTAGTGAAAGGTGGATTACCTCAACCATCTCTTCATTTGTAGAACGCCTCCTGAGACCTATTATAAATGAAGTTCCTAATATTCTTAGAGATTCCTATCAATTAATAGAACTTTTGAAGGGGTTTAAATTAGAAAAAGCCTCCAACAATTATTTGCTTGTTACCATGGACGTGAAAGACTTGTTTACGTGCATTCCGAATGACTTGGGACTCCAAGCTGTTAGAGAAGTCCTTGTAACATGTTCCCATTATAGTAACAATAGACAAATTTTAATTAATCATCTATTGGAACTTGTACTCAGTAATAACATTTTTATATTTAATGACAATTACTATTTGCAGAAATGGGGGGTTGCCATGGGTACCCCCTGTGCGAATAGTTATGCAAATCTTGTCGTTTATGAATGGGAACGTAATTTTCTATTTAAGCATGTACAGTATAGCAATGTAAAATTATATAAAAGATTTGTGGACGATGTTTTCTTTATTTGGGAAGGTACTGAAGCTGACTGCACTCAATTCATTAAGGATGTAGAAACTACTAGCCCTTTATTAAGGTTTACTGTTGAATCCTCACAAGAACAGGTTCACTTTTTAGATCTAACTTTGAAGTTTAGTGCTAATAGAATGATTAATACCTCTTTATATCGCAAACCTACTTGGAGAAATACATTATTGAGATATGAAAGTATGCATCCTAGGTTTACCTTCCAAGGAATTGTTATTAGTCAGTTTAACAGGATGGCTAGGATTTGCAGTGATAATGAGGTTCTTTCATTTGAACTAGAAAAGTTAGAACTATTATTTAAAGAAAGAGGTTATACTAAAAAAATGATTACAAGATGTAAACAGCAAATGTTTGAAGTTACAACAGTTGATACCCATTATGCGAATGGTGACACAACGCTGACTTCCCGAATTATGAAGTCCAGAAAAGTAAAATTTACAGAGAAATTGTCTTTTATTATAAAATATACAAGTGATATTGTTTCCCTTAAAAAGGTAATCAGCAAAAATTGGAATATACTTATTATGGATCCTTTTACTAAGACTGTTGTAGGTGATTATCCTAGGTTTAGTTACAAGAATTGTAATAACCTTAAACAATTACTTTGTATAGAGAAAACTAATCTGCACAGTATTATTAAACCCCTTCAAAGTGGAACTCATCCTTGTGGCCATTGCCATATGTGTCCCTATATTTCCAAGAAGCATTGTTTTATACATCCAGAAGGCTTTTATACATTCATTCCTAAACATCATTGCAATTGCAATAGTACTAATCTTGTATACCTTGCAACTTGTGAAAATTGTGATGCATTTTACGTAGGTCTAACTAAGAGGAGACTAAGAGACAGGGTCTATAATCACCTTTATGACATTAAGAAAGGAAATGAGCAGAATGCGTTAGCGAAGCATATACAAGAATTCACAACGCATACTTTTAATTTTAAAGCCTTACAGGTGGTTGTTCAAAGTTTTAGAGGAGGTGATAGTACTAACCAACTGGCTTGTGCTGAACTCAAATGGATATTCACTCTAAAAGCACACATTAATCCAGGTATTAACCAGTTTGTTTCTATTAAACCTGTATTAAATAATAGAAAATTATGATTTTTTATATTTATATGTGTATTTTTTATACATATATATTTATTCAGTATTTACATATTTATTTATATAGTAGTTCATAATATTAATTTAATATATATATTTATTGGTATTTAATAGAAGTTCATATAATTATTTATTCATTCATTCATTCATTTGGTTTACTATTAATTTATCAGTATTATTTAGTTATTATCATAATATTACATAACGTTATTATTATTACATAGACATTTTATAACAATAAAAAATATATATTTTACACTTTTATAATTCTTATACTGGTTAATATTTGAAGTTTATACTATTTAGTTTTTACATAAATATATACTAAGGTCCTAAATGAATTTAGTGAATAGAATGATATATAGGTCAGCTTATCTTATTCAATTTTGCGAATGATGTCTTTGGTGCTTTTTAATTATGGTATTTTAATTCTGGT
The DNA here is from genome assembly GCF_019279795.1 of Protopterus annectens. Classification (NCBI taxonomy): domain Eukaryota; kingdom Metazoa; phylum Chordata; order Ceratodontiformes; family Protopteridae; genus Protopterus; species Protopterus annectens. Next base: position 1,199,939,467 of record NC_056745.1, read on the forward strand.
ACCTTAATAGGTAATTGTATGTATATATACATGTATTTATACAAGGCTGCTATATTGATTTGTGCACTGCTCAATTGTTAATTGTGCATAGTAATTTTGTATCGCAGTTTTACAATTTTGGCATTTTTTTGCATTTTTGCTTTTTTGCATTTTTGCATTTTTGCATTCTTGCATATTTGCATTGTATTCTATATCGTATGCGATATGATACGATGAGTGAGTGGATTTTTACAACAAAGTCATAGTGCAGCATTAACAACATTATATTTTTTATGATACTGTTTATGATATATAGGTTCCTTTTATACGTACATGTATATTTACTGTGTGCACAATGATTAATATGCTTGTAAGTAGTTGAAGCACGCTTGATATGTATGGCACTTTAAATGCACTTTAAATGCTTTATCGTATTAATGATTTTTAATTAGTTAAATTAGTTAATTGGGTTATTGTGTGGCTTGAGCGCCAAAAGGTTTTATATAAAGGAAGTGTTTTCTTATTTGTAACTATATCTGAAGAAGCGTAGTCAATCTACGTGAAAGCGCTCATTTTTTGTTTGCAAATAAAGATGTTTTATGCTACAACGGAGGCTTCCATCCTGTGGTGATTCTTTCTGTATCTGCTGTTATTGTTATTGTTATAGTTAGACTTAAAAAGATTGTTTGAAAATATCCCACATGATAATGCCACTACTACATATGGCATGTTTAGATGTAATGGCTGCAAATATTGCAGGTTTATTAATGAAAGTTCAAATGTTATTTTAAACTTTAACAATGCACAATTTGGGGCAAGAAACAGAGTAAGAGGGGAATAGCTGCATTTGTTTATTATTCACATGCCTAGGTTGGGAAAGAAAGGCAGATCATAGAACTGACCATTTTTTTCACTCTAATTCAGAGCATGAGGGTGTTAAGGACCTGATGAGGAAGGCACACCAGATTGGAGAAAGGACCTTTTTTTTTGCTCTCACACAGATTGTGAAGGGATAGGACAATGGGACCTGACACTGCTCCTTAAGAGAGGAGGAAGGTAAACCAGACCAAAGAAAGATCTTTTTTTGGCTCCTCAACCTAGTGTTGAGGGTTGTCAGATTAGGGAGTGACACTGGGTGCTAAATGAGCCAGCTATGGCTCTGTGCAAGGGGACCACTTTCTCCAGGAAGAAAGCTTAAGATGCTATTACTTATTTATTTATTTTTTATAATTTTACTTCTACCCATTTCAAATTATGTAGCTTTGACTATAGGTATGGTGTGTGTGTAATAGCTCAAATAATGGCAGTTCAGATTAATGGAAATCAAACAGCTGAAGTATATCCCTTTACATCACTCCTGAATTATCCATATTCCAACTGTCTTCCATTTCCTTTTCACTTTTTGTCTTTTCACTTTTGTTTTATTCCTTCTATTTGACTCCATATTATGCTGTGTGAAGATGTTAGCTCCCCACCATCTTTCTCTTCTAATTTAAACACGTCCAGCTATTTAAGTCTGTACTTATACCTTAGCCCTTCCATTCACTTCATCACTGTGGTAACTGCACAGTACTTTTACTACCAGTTTAATTTCCCTTCTTTTGCATGGCCACCACAACTGAACATGGTACTCCATAAGAGCCTTGCAATTTCTCTTTGCAGTAGGAGGATGAAACATACATCTTTGGGAACTACACTTCCTGTTATGTACCTTCGTACAATGTTGACTTTTTTCATCCTAGGTGTACATTTTTGCCCATTTGCCATCAGTGACCTCATGACTCTTCTCTCTCTATTGCTAATATTTCCATGTTTTATTTCCTAAAAAACATAATGGGTATACCTTCTAAGACAGGAGTAAGCACATTTGCTGGGGAAGGGCTTTTTTCTATGCTCTAATATAACCCTAGATTCGCAACATGTTGAGTATTACACAGACAGACAGACAGACAAGCACGTACAGACACACAATCACATCACACGTACACACATTCCAGGGTTCAGAACAGCATTCAAACTGAAGCCACAACCAGCAGCACTGGTAAATCCTGTACCCATGTGACTTGTACAGGCATATCCTATTTTTACTGTGGCATCCAGGTCCTTTTCCTGCTCTATCTTTTCAAGGACCAAAATTCTAGTCATGTATGGTTTCAGTGGATTCTTTGTAATATTTTGTGAACTTAGTTTTTTATTAAATCCTAGTTAGCATTTATCGAGTGAGCCTGCAAACTACACCAGGACATCCTTGAGCATGCATCCTCCGTATGTTGCCACAGCAACTTGTCAGTGTTATCCGTGAACAGACCACTCTTGCTGTGTTATCCCACTGCTACTGCTGATGCACATGATAAACATGATTAATCTCACAACTAAAGAATGTAACACTCCACTTGTTACTGGCATTTCTCCAGACAACTGTCCACCCGCTTTCCTAAGTAATACTCTCTGCTTCTTATCAGTTAGCCATTTTCTGAGTCACTTTGGAATCCTGGGGCCCATTCCATTCATTTTCACTTTCATTTTCCTACCAAAACCCCATGAGGAAGAGAGTCAGGAACTTTATTGAAGCCTAAATGCAACATTATCCAGGGACTCGCTCTTTCTGCCTCAGTGGAGTCCCAGTCAACAAACTGGAATAAGTCTGACTGGTAATGGCATGCTGCTGGTCATTTACAAGAGGCTTAGCATTCAGAATCTAAAGTAGTCTAACCATGCAGAAAAGTTTCATACACATAATGCAATACATAAAACTACCTATCTCCTTCCTAGCTACCATTACACAAGCGACTATAATCACCAACTTCCTTACTGCTGGCAGTGGAATCACTCCAGTATGTAAGGAGAAAGATTTTACAGTTCCGACAATGGGTCACCATCACCACTGCCACCTTCTTTAGAACAATAGAATGCAGCTTGTTCAGAGCCTTTATCTTTTAATGTCAAAATCTTTTCACTGAATATTTCAAAAATATCAAATAAAAACAACATAAGACCATCTTTTCTGATTTGAATACACAAAGATATAAGAATAAGTCAGAATGAAGAGTTCAGCTAACAGCAATCATAGAGCTTTTAGAATCATGATAAAACGTGGAGCAGAAATAAGCAAACAGTAGCAACATGCAAAGAAAATCAAGGCGAGAGCTTGCTGATGCAGAGACAAAATAACCTCTAGGGATACAAATTATAAGAGGAGTTCTCTCAATGGCAACTGGAATGAGTTGATACAAATTATAAGAGGAGTTCTCTCAATGGCAACTGGAATGAGTCGATACAAATTATAAGAGGAGTTCTCTCAATGGCAACTGGAATGAGTCGATACAAATTATAAGAGGAGTTCTCTCAATGGCAACTGGAATGAGTCGATACAAATTATAAGAGGAGTTCTCTCAATTGCAACTGGAATGAGTCACAAAAATGTCTCATGAACAATGGGCACATTTAAGTATAAAACTGTTGCTAAAATGTATTAATTGTGTATACAGTGATGGCACAGATAAAGTCATAACACTAGTCAAATAATAAGCATGTGAAAGTCATATATTTCTATCAATTAAGCAAGACTTGAAAACTTAAATCTGCAGTACTAAGAGACATCAGGCAGCCATTGACCCAGCCAATAGGCACAAAACTGAGCTGCAGATTTCAATACTGATAGATGAAAGAAATAAAAAGAGAAGGAACATCACAAGATTTTTAAACAATAAATCTTTTACACCTGGGTAAACTAAATATTGTACAGTACATAGCCTGCACTCACATGTTCATAGGTTCACAGGTAAGTACTATAATAGCTGCCCTTGCAGGCCATTTTAAGCCTAGCTAACTTCCCTTTTTGTGCTCAAAATAATCTATTCCATTTGTTTATAGATTGGTCTTATCCATCCCATGGTTGACAATTAAGAATTACTCCTAATGAGAGTAACTGGAATTATGCCATAGATAATTTGAAGGGACCCATGGATGGAATAAAGCATTTAGGAGCTGCATCTATCCATTAGTAGTATAGGGGGCAGTCATGGGATAATTTTTTTATTTCCCATCCATAGATCTAATTTGACATTGAAAATGGACAGGGATGAACTTTGTTTTATGTGGATGGGGAGTCTGTTCCAGAACAGCAGTATCTTCTGTGAAATATACCTGCCCCTCCAAACTGTTCCATTGATGTTGCAGAAAAGGTTTAGATCCCCAGACCAAGTATTTCTGATGCCATTTGTCTTGCTGATGTGCAGTAAATCTATCAGTAATGGGTCAGAGGATGCCAGCCACTAGTCACTTCTTAGCAGTTTGTATGATACAGAGTATAGTGACAGGGCTTTGAATTGGGCCATGTAGGACATGTTGTTTAGGCTTTGTATCCTTTTAATGCTAATTTGAACAAAGTATAAACAAACTAAACCATTATCAGCCTAAAAGAGAAACGGATCCTCCTACCAAGTACCCCTTTATGTTACTGGTTTACTGTGCTCATAAATAGTAAAGTAAAAGAAGAAAACACACTGTAAAAGTGTATATTTTTAGTTTAAAGATAGCCTACATTCTTGCAGACATTAAGAATCTTGTGGTCTGATTTAGCCATGCTCCGTGTCCTGCCCTGCCCCCAAATTCCACCCGCCCACACTTCTGCTAAATTCATAGTCATATTCATGGTCACACCCCTCTTATCTGAACCAATCAGCCTTACCTTACTCAAGCGTAGGACCCAAATTGTAAAACTATCCACCTCTCTATCTTTTACCCTATATTAGCAAGAAGCCCTCCTTCTCCAATAGTCAGCAGGCTTTACTTAAATACCTCTAAAATGCCTCCACAAACCCCAACCTTACCTCCCAAATTAAAGCCTTCTTAATGTCTAAATATTACCTATCTTCTCACAGCATATGAACACCAGGACCTCCTAGGCACTCACTACCCAAGGTCCCAAACCACCACCCCAAATCCATCAAAGAGCTTTAATGAACTACTACTTCCCCTCTCATCTAACTCCATAAATACAAAAACTCAGTATCCAATTAGAGTCACATATATTAACCACAAAACCAGACATTATCTAAAACTAATACTTAAACTCCAGAAACTTATACTCAGATTACAACTGAACCTCATAATTGATGGGGGCATACACCCTAACCCTGGCCCAAGCCCACCAGACACAACCTCACCCATAAATAATACCTCTACTAGCCTGAAAAACTTAAACAAATTTTCCAACTCACTCCTGGTCTGTCATATAAATATATTCTTCTTTCTTATTTTGGCTTCTCCTGGTTAGGGGTCACCACAGCGGATCACCTGTCCGCTCATGATTGGCAGCGGAATTTTACTGTCGAGTTACCAGACCGGCGCCCAACCTTCCACAGAAGGCACACACATACACGCACTCATGCCTAGGGCCAATTTAGAGTGTCCAATCTACCTCCAGCATGTCTTTGAGATGTGGGAGAAAACCGGAGCACCTGGAGGAAACCCCCGCGACCACAGGGAGGACATGCAGACTCCGCACAGAAGGCACCCTAGCTGAGGATCGAACTGGAGGACCTCTTGCTGTGAGGTGATAATGCTAACCGCTGTACCACTGCAACTGCCTGGTCTGTCATCTAAATATACAATGCTTAAATAACAAAATCCACTATATGCACACCCTCTTGGCCATACACTCCCCTGATATACTTTGCCTAACTGAAACCTGGCTCAAACCTACTACTACTGACAATGAGGTCATACCCCCAGGTTATAATATATTAAGACTAGACTGCACCTCTAGGAAGGGAGGAAGAGTAGCTGTATTGTATAAATCCACACTAGATGTAACCATACCTGGTCCTCCACATACTCCTCAAATTAATAATGCAGAAATACTTATTACAAAACTGCAAATTAACAAGCATAAATCTATAAATATTGTTTGCATTTATGTTCCTCCAAGTAACAATACAAATAACCTAGAGGACATCCTCCAATGGCTATCCATAAACTGCCCACAAGAAACCTTAGTACCTGGGGACTTTAACATCGACTGGAACACGTGTTCCTCAGACTCCCCTACCACCCACTTAAATCTGTAACTTTACCCAGGTCATATCTTCCCCCACCAGAATCAGTAAACCCCATAACAAAGAAAGTATTTTAGGCTGGATTCATAAACAACCACACCCACATGTATAAAACAGGCACCCAACCCGAGGATATAAGTGATCACTACCTCACCTATATACACAGGCAAAAAAATGACATCCCTCAGCTACCCATCTTCAAAACTATAAGGAGCAATAAGAACTTTAATCAAACTAAATTCCAAAGTGAACTCAAGTCATGTGACTGGTTTCACCTAAGACAGCTCCCCCTAGATGAAGCAGTTGCTTACTTTAACTCAAAGTTTCTTGCTATCCTTGACAACCACGCTCCTACTGGAACAATCAGAAACAAAAAAAAAGTAGCACCATGGCTATCAGAAGATACCAGACAAAAAAATCATAAGAAGGAATAAAGCCTGGGCCTCATGGAGGACCTCCAAATCCCCAAAGGACCAAATGTTATACAAACAACTTAGAAATGATACAAAGAAGTCCATTACGACAGACAAAACAAACTATTACTGTCACCTGCAACAGAAACACCAATATCGCTCAAAGAAATTCTGATCTACTTTGAATAACCTCCTCCACCCAGGACATTCCACTACCTCTACCCCTACCCCTTTGACCACCCTCCAAAATCCTCCAGAAAATGTGGTTAACACTTTTAATGCCTTCTTCATGGAAACTATCCAATCCCTTGCCAACAACCTAGCCCCTAATAGCCCAAATACTATCGACCCAACACCCAAATCACATCTGTCCTTCAGCTTTAAACCAGTGCCAACATCACTTATCAAATCACTAATTAAGAAACTAATACCAACCACCCTATCAGCAGACCTCCTCCCAACAGAGTATCTTCAAAAAGCCACTGATGAATTGGCATACCCTATTTCAATACTGATCAATAGAACTATTGTCAAAGCCTATATCCCCTCCATATGGAAGTTCTCCCACATTATTCCTCTTCATAAAGGGGGTACTTCCACTGACTTTTCAAACTATAGACCTATAGCCAAATTGTCACCCTTGGCAAAAATTATGGAAAAATGTATCCATAAACAACTCCTACCCTATCTCAATCTGAACAGTCTTTTAGCCTCTATCCAGCACTGTTTCAGACCATACCATAGTACAGCCTCAGTCCTCCTTTCTTTCACTCATACAATAAATCAAAACCATAATAACAACAAACTCTCCTCTGCCCTTTTCTTAGACCTATCCAAGGTGTTCGACATGGTAAACCACCAGTTATTACTATGTACACTAAAAACACTCGCACTAGATAACCAAGCAATTCTCTGGTTTCAGTCTAATCTAAATGGCAGATAAGCTGTATTATAGAAAGGAAATCTATCCACCCTATTACCAATTACCCTTGGAGTGCCTCAGGGGGCCATATTAGGGCCGCTCCTTTTCTCTATTTTCATTAATGATTTGAATACAGTCATCCCAAATGCAACTTGTATTCGGTATGCGGATGACTCTTCCCTTATCTGCTCTGCTACCTCTCCAACAGATTTACAGAATTTATCACAAAGCACCTTTAATAAGGTGGAAAACTGGCTCACTCACCGGCGTCTTCTATTAAATCCAAATAAAACAAGGCTGTTACTCTTCATCCCCACTCGAAAAGTTCCTTTGTCATTACGTACCATAAAATCCAACAATAAAACCATAATTTCCCCAGAACCTACAACTAAGCTACTAGGCGTATTTATCGACAACAGTCTCAAGTACAATGCTCACATCAACCGAACTATTAAAACAGTAAATAAGAAGCTTGGCTCTTTACATAAGATTAAACAATTCCTTACCCCATCTGCTAGGCAGGACTGGCCTTAGCTGAAATGGCACTCTAGGTGAAGTAGTGTTCTGGCACCCCTTAATCCCCACCCACACCACACTCATGAAACACCCCTATTTGAGTCACACCCACAGAGTCATTCCCCAAGAAAGCCACTCCAGTCACTTCCTTAAATTGTTTCAAAGCATAGGGAAAAAAAGATACCTTGTAATGTAGTTAAACTCTACCTTTGCATACGTATTTTCTACTTTAAATACCAGAGCCAGATCATGGTCAAATAAAGCCCTAGCAGGGTAATAGACTACCCTCCCAGAGGAGCCCCTCCAGCAGCAATCCCCTCCTCCCAGCAGCCCCTCCAGCAGCAACCCCCTCCCCCCAGAAGCAGCCCCCTCCTCAGCCACTCCAATGTTCCATTATTTGGTTATTTCTCACCAGTTACCATGCATACTGTTCTCTTATTCACTTCTACAGTGATTATAGATATTGAAATAAAATAGCACAAACACAGTCATTTGCTAAATAAACAATGCAGTCTCACAATGAAGAGAGACTTAGCATGAGCAGTAAACTTCTCTGTCCTTGAAACTTACATTCATTGAAATGGCAAAACTCACATTCATTGAAACATCATAAAAACCCACATTCACAGAAATGCATCTGGCCAGTGGAGAATTGAGTTTACCTTTGGGCTGTTTTCAAAACAGACTCCTTGCACACATTTTTAGGGCCATGCATACACATATTTATTCTTTGATTCACTTTTCTTATTTTATTGAATTATATTCCTTGTATAATACAGTACTGCTTGTTAGAAATGTTTTAAATTTGTAGTTTTAAACATTTACTTAATAAGCAATGAAACAAAATGTATGAACCAATAACTACCCATTTCAAAAAAAATGTCAAAAATAAAAGGCCACTCAAGACTTCTGTCATTACAATCCACCAATATTACTCCACACCCAACCCTCTCTTAGATAAAGCTGACGACAGTTCAAAATTCTTCTCTATCTACATGGAAATCTGCACAGAGAAGGGAACAGAGATCAGAAACAAACCACAGACCTTGAAGATGTGTAGCAGAAACCTTAACAACCATGCCATGATGTTATGTTACTACAGTGAGAACCAAAGTCTAATCTACAATAACTTGTAGGGGAATGCAAGTAATACAAAACCATAACAGTGAGACAGACAAAACACACACAATTCTGCACAATAATAAAAGAATCAGAAATAAATGCAAAAGGGGATTTAAAAAAAAAGTCAACATTACTCAAGAAGAATGTTAAACACACCAGAGCTCTCCTTGGTAATTAATGATACTCCACACCTACTAGTGACATACCTACTACATTAAAACCACACCTTCAACACGTGCAAAGCTATATGCCAGTAGAAATGCACTTGAGCTATGTACCTCCAAAAGGGAAAAAAAAAAGATTCTTTATAAAAATAAATTCTAAACATCCACCAAACACAAATATTAAAGCCGTGCATAGTGAAAAGGTTACAGTTTCATTGACATAAAGTACAAAAACCACATGTAAACATTTTAATTGTTTACCTTTAGTCCTACTAGGCTAGTGGCTCCTTTTCAGGGGACACCAGGAGTGGCATTACTACTAGTGGAAATTTGGCAGAGCAAAACTTCTTCCCTTACTATTTTCAGTAGGTGCCATGTCTTCTAGCACCAGTGATGAGCCTGCTACCTGCTGCTCCACTGACATATATGATAAGATGTCTAGTGCAATTCCTCCTCAAGAATCCAAAGCTACCCTTGCATGGGTCAAAATGGAAGAAAAGACTTCATCGGCTACATGCCTTACAAATCAGCTCCCTCCACATTCTCAACATTTAGCTCAGTGTTGCCAAGCAGGTAATTCTGCTGACCAAAAGATATTTTATACAAACAAAACATGGGGAGGGGATCCCCAAATAGCAATATTATACAGAAAACAAAAAGCAAACTGATGAATTTACAATAAAAACACAAAACAAAATATTGCTTATACATCCAAAATTCTTGAAAAGAATGCAGGCAATAATAATCCTCTGGGTATGACAGTGGTGGGAAAAGCAGAGCTCAGTAGACCATGTTCATTGCTGAAATTATAGTCAACACATTGGTTCAACTCAAGTTCCAGCTGCCATACATGACAACAAACGTCTCACTCCATTTTGCTACAAATTGTAAAACACAAGACTGGATATCAGAATGAACCAGTTAGCATCACTAGCACACACTTTAAGTTCACACACACATCCCAAAATGTATTTACGGTTACCATAAAAACAGTAAATACATTTTTGAGGGGGTAGCGAAAACCCCCACAGACAATAGGAGAATATGTAAATCCACACTGGCAGTGACAAGAAATTTGGACTGACCCTTGGCTTGAACACTGCACCTCTAACACAAGGTTTTAGCCACTAAGACAACAGCCCGTTGTCCGGTGACACAGTCTTAAATGTTATTAAGGAAGACAAGCAGCAGAATTCTCAGTACCCAAGAGAAAAATATTATTTAAAAATCGAAGACAAATTATATAATTAAAACACTATAAAAATTAAGAAAGGGAGTAAAGGCCAGCAAAACTAAATGCACACAGTAGGACTGTCACCTTTTGAACACGGTAGGACTGTCACCTTTTGATCAGAAATTGGACAGGTAATAAAATACAAGATTCCTCCAGAATAATATACTTAACCAAATTATAAAACTCTTTATTCCACTGTACATTGTAAACTTTTACTTTTTCATAGCATATCCTGAACAAAACTTATCAAATGACTCTCGAGTAAAATACCAGGGCACTAGGATTTTCCCATCTGTCAGGCATGAATGTTTTTTAGGAAAGAGGAGCGAATGTCTTGTAAAGATTCACACAGACTGTTGTTCTTGTTTGTCTTTCGGCTTTTCCCGGTTAGGGGTCGCCACAGCGGAACTCCGGTCCGCTAATGATTGGCAGTTGGTTTTTATGGTGTCGAGTTGCCAGCCCAACGCCCAACCTTCAACGAAGGCACGCCCATTCAACGCATGTCTTTCGAACACCCACTCAACCGCAGGGAGGACATGCAGACTCCACACACAGACTGTAAAAAACAAAAAAAAAAAATTAGATATAGAAGGGACTCTCAGCAGGGTTAACCTCATAGTACACTAATCTCTGATTTTGTGTAACCTTAGAGACAAACTAATTTGCTAACAGTTGTGTGTGGTGGGTAGGGTGCAGGAAGGCTTGTTAGCCTGCATAAATATGTGCTTATATGTTTGTATTAGTTAATATATCACTGCCATTGCAGTGTTATGTGTCATTGTTAATGATTTGTCTATATTTGATTGAGGATATTGTGCTGCAGGTATTTTAGTTTTTAGGCTTTTCTTATTCATTGAAGTATACTGGGGAATTCTGTAGTGCCTACCTACTTTCTGCATAATTACCATTCCCTGGATCACCTTTTGGGGTTGTTTCCCTACTTTACCTCTTCTAAGAGGCAATAAACAAGTAGACTGCACCTCATTCCTTTCACCAAGATGGGTGAACTGGGTTTGACCACTTACACACATCTCTCTAGCTGGTACCTCTGATACCTAGTCATACTAGCTGAATTTAGATTACTAACTTAAAACTAAAACTTTTACATACTCCATGCCACCCAGACAGCAGGTTGTTTGTCTAATTTATATCCAAAATATGACAAGAAAGGCACAAATACAGCTAAAGCTGTGGTAGTTTATTCACAGTATATAGAGTAAGCACTTTCATGTCCAAATGACGCTTCTTCAAACTTCATAAGTATTCCATCTCAACTTCCATTTAAATGGATGTGAAAGCACTTACTCTGCATACTCTGAATAAACTATCACAGCTTTAGCCATGTTTGTGCCTTTCTTGTCGTATTTTGGATATTATTGCTGCTTTCTTGTAAGGTACTTAATTCTCTGGAACTTTTTTTTTTGTTTGCTAATTTATTCTTCCTAACTGTGATGGCTCAAAGCAAGTTACAACAAGCAAGAACAACACACAGATGCACTCGTATACACGCCTACGCTCCCACAAAGTAACACACACATACTTTCTCGCACAGCAACACACACACACACACACACACACACACACACACACACACACACACACACACACACACACACACACACACACACACAGTCATAGTAACAGAATGACTAATTTAAATTACATACAAACACATACCCGCACACACGTTCTCTCGCATACAAAAACAAACGGCTTAACTTACACATAGACTCACACTTCCACTTACCTTGTTTTGAATCTGAATGGCCACACGTGCATGCATGATGATGACCTTAACCTCTCTCTTCACTGAAGCGTGACGGCAGAATAGATATATATATATATATATATATATATATATATATATATATATATATTTTTTTTTTTTTAACTTGTTGAAGCCAGCCTGATGCTATAAAAGTGGGAGGGCACTTCCCCCTTCCCTTCACCCTATGGTTTTGTTATTTTGCGATCTTCTCGGTGCCCTTCACTCAGAGAAAGGGCACCAAGAAGATCGCAAAATAACAAAAGTACTTTTGTTAAAATAAATAAATAAATGAATACATAAAATTCCACCCTTTACAAGGCCAGCTGCACAGCGCCCTAGGCAGTTGCCTAGTTTGCCTATGCCTAAGGCCGGCCGTGCTGCTAGGACTGTGATTGCTTGAACATATTTACTTTCAATCCTACTATATGCCTCTCCTATTCTTACAAATCTAAGTAAATCTGACCTAAATAAACTAATTTCCTGCTACAATAGAAACCAAATGTTTAACCAAATAGCATTGCCAGATTTGTCACAGGTTCACTAACCATAGGCAACACCATTGTCTGAACCTTCTAACTCTAGGCTGGCTAGAACTACCCTGTCAAATTCAGTATAATCAATTAATAGTTGCACATAAAATTCTCTATCAACCAGAAATTACTCCCATACTTAAAAATATCATCATCCCATAAAGCAACCTAAAAACTCTCTGCTCCTCTAATAGAATGTTAGTTCAAACTGTTAAATTCAACAACTTAGCTGTTGACTCTCTATTTACCAACTCTGTTGGCAAAATCTGGAACTTACTTCCTGCTGAACTCACTGCAGTCCCCTCTTTAACTCAATTTAAAATATCCCTTAAAAACACTTAAAAATACATTGGCTATGCCCTTGTACAAACCCTGACTAACCCCTTCTCTATTTCCTATGTCTCTCTTAAAACTTGGCTTCATGTTGAAACTATCATAACCATAACTCCTATACCTCAGCTTATTCAGATGTTTGATTAGTTAGCTACTACGTATCTCTTAAAACTTGGCTTCATGTTGAAACTGTCATAACCAGAGCTCCTATACCTCAGCTGATTCAGATGTTTCATTAGTTAGTTACTATGTATCTCTTAAAACTTGGCCTCATGTTGAAACTGTCATAACCAGAGCTCCTATACCTCAGCTGATTCAGATGTTTGATTAGTTAGTGTATTGCGGAACTACAAGAGAACTTAAACATCTATGTACAACTAAAATTGCTATGTTGTGCACAAAAGTTTATAATCTTCAAACATGTTATATATTCTGGCATAAACAGAATAGCTTTCTGCTAGTGTTTCTGTACAAAGTATATAAGTGTCAAACTATGAAACTGTTCTTGTACAAAAGTATATCATTGTCAAAGTCACACTGTCTGTATGTATGTATCTATGGAGCTTTTCTCCCTGGGCCTCCGCTGAAAACGGGCCAAAATCCAGTCTGATTTTCCCAGTTAGCAAATGTAAAATAAAATAAAATAAAATATCTCTATGGATATTCCATTTGTTGCACTAATACAAGCTTTACCCTCAAAACAGTTTCCACCACTTCAATCAAAAGCATGCTCTCCAAACTAAAAACCTCATCAACAACAGCCAGCCTACTCCCCAGCTATTTCTTGGAACTCACAGCAGATGCTATTGCTATCCCAATCTCCACTCTCATAAACAGATCAATTGTTGAAAACTATGTGCCCAAACTCTGGAAAATATCCTATGTTACACCCATACATAAAGGCGGGACCTCCACTGAACTTAATAACTACAGACCCATTGCTTTACTCTCCCTCCTGGCCAAAATCCTAGAAAAATGCATCCATACCCAGATGCTAAACTATCTCCTAGACAGCAGCATCCTGTCCCCTACTCAACATGGTTTCAGACCTGCCCATAGTACTACTACAGCCCTCCTCTGCTTCACAGACACGGTAAACCATCTCAATAACGAAGGCCTGCAGGTGTCAACTCTTTTTTTGGATATGTCCAAAGCATTTAACACAGTCTCGCAACAAATCCTGCTAAACAAACTAAACCAATATCACCTATCAAATTCCACTCTTACCTGGTTCCAAAGCTACTTAACTGACAGGTACCAAGCTGTGAAATGGGAAAATTCTCTCTCTCCTCAGCTGCTCATAACTATAGGAGTCCCACAGGGTTCTATCTTAGGACCACTACTGTTCACAGTCTTCACAAATGACCTCCATATCTCCACACAGCATGCATCTATCATTCAGTATGCAAATGATACTACCTTAATCTGTGCTGCATAAAACATTCCCACCCTCTTGCAAACAACTCAGCTAGCATTCTCTGACGTTGAAAACTACCTTATCAAAGCTCAACATATCCTCAATCCAAAGAAAACTCAGCTTATGATTATAACCAGTTCTAAGAAAAACACTGATAACAGTCAATTTACTATCTACTCCACAAATGCTACTCCAATAGCTCCAGTGGCATAGGCTAAGCAATTGGGAATAACCATAGACTCCCACCTAAAATTTGATAGTCATCTCAACTTAACTATTAAACAAGTACATGCCAAACTGGGATCACTCTACCGTATCAAACCATTTCTTACCAACAACACAGGATTAACCATTGCTTGCTCCCAACTTCTACTCTATGCATCTCCCATTCTGACTAATCTCAACAAAACTGAACTAAGCAAAATGGAAGCCTGCTATAACAGAATTGCCCACTTTGCTGCAAATTGCTCATATAGAACTCATCACTATACTGCTTTGAGACAGCTCCACTGGTTTGAACTGTCCAACCTCCTAACATACAATCAGCTCTGCCTCTGTCATTCTATCTATTACCTCCCCAATAAGTGTCCTGCCCTCAGAACCCTAGTACAACATCACTCAGCCAAAGGGCATCTTAGATCATCAAGCAAACTACTACTAGAAGTCACCAAAAGCTACAATAGCTTTGGAGATACACTATATAGTGGTTCAGTGGCTAAAAAATGGAACTCTGTCCCCACTAGCATTCAAAACACATCATCCAAAGCCTCCTTTAAAAACCTCGTCAGGCAACATCTCAAGCAAAGTTGGCAGTACCATGACTGCTCCCTAGGCTAGTGAAAGCAGATAAGGTACACATACTAAACCTAGAGTACTTGATAATAGTTTTCACTCTTACTCACAAGCACTGGCTAAGGTACAATGTATGTACTGTACCTGTGTACTATGTATGTATTCTACCTATGTTCCAAATTTCAGCTGTACACAGCAAATCTATTAATTACCTTTATTTTTAAATTAATATTTTCTTGTTTGTTCTCTCCACCGTAACTGTTGATGTACTCACTGTAAAAACATGTCTATTGTAATTTGTGTGTATACTGATCATGTCTAAATATCTAAATGTATCTGTAATTTTTCTATGTAGAGCTTTTCTCCCAGGGCCTCTGCTGAAACAGCAATAGACACACATTAGTCAAAAGTTAGGTCACTGTCCACATAAGTTAATAAGTTGTCAATATGGTAGTTCTATTGACACCAGTTAATTGAGTCAAACCTTCCTGCAGGACAGCTAAGTCATTATCTGGCCTACTGGCAGTCCAGAGAGTAACACAGGGTTTTATTCCACTTTATTTAGCTTTAATGACTGTAGCTGTTCTCCATTCACTTGGTACAAAACCTGTATTGTCAGCACCCACGATGCAGAATTTTTAACTTTGGATAGCACTTTCATTGTTCACAATCAGCTTAGTGCATTGCTGCATTGTGCTTTTGAGATCAAAAACATAACTAAAAAGACTCAAATTTGATTTTGGTGGATTTTATTAAGCTCTAGAGTTATTTGATTATTTCAGTGACAAGGGCTCTAACATACTCTAAAGCTTGTTGACATTATGGTTCCATCATGAGGATTTGTTTCCGAGTTTTGCCCTGCACTTGTTCCTATGGGGTATAGCTGCATCTATGCAGCTGTTTACACGCTGGTGTAATGTGGTGGTGTACATTTATGTATATTCACTGGAGGTAACTGGGTTTGGTAGGGATTTGAAGCTTGCTAATGTATCACTTAGGCATAGGTAGTTTGTCTTAAAGAAATTTTTAAGGTAGCTTGGGTAGAAGAGATGTCTGGTTTCAGTTTTATTTCAAAGGAGACTGCTTTATGGTCAGACCTAACAAGTAATAAAGATATGGCTTCTGAGCTTCCAAAAAACATAAGTTGCCTATTTTTTCTACTTATTTATACTATTTACTGCACTTTTTTATTGCCTGCCACCTACTTTTATACTGTATTTATTTACTGTGTACTAAACTGTACTGCAATTGCCTGCTACACTATGCCTGTAAAATCAAATTTTATTGCTGTTTTCACTGTTTAGCAAGCTTTCTTGTGTTTCTACTGTTTAAGTATTTACTGGTATTTTTTCACTCTTTTAAAGCTATCAGTTCTGCCTGTTTTGGTTTTCCCACCAAGCAGTGCTTAATTAACTGATTTGTTAACTGCTTAAATCACTCTTTAGAGCCTCCTGGCTGATTTTCTGCTGTTTTAAATGCTTTTTTTTTAGTGTCTCACTGCTATTTTTCTGATGTGTTAAATATTCTCCAGTGTTTTCCACTGAAACTGGGGTAGCTAGCAGCTGTAACATAGTCCAGATCCAGGCCTGCTGCTTCTGGAACTGTTTGTAATGGTTTGTTTGTTCTGAGCACATTTTCCAGGCCATCTTGGATTGGAAGGGGCTTATCTGCACTTTTGTGAGAAAATTATGTTTGATAGGCAGCTGATTGGTGAAGGGAGGCCAGTTTAGGGCTTGGAATAAGCATCCTCTTTGGTCCTTTTGAATTTTGTTAAGACTTTTTTTTCCAAGTTTTAGCTTCTGGTATTTAGCCCCTGATCTGAGCAGGTTTCTGCTTGTTTGCATGTCACGGAATTGTGTGCCAAAGCCAGACAGTTAAATTCAGCAAATTCTCCCTTAAAATCCAGGTAGAAATATCAATTCACTAAGTTCCTCCATGATCAGTTCTGAAAAGCCACCCCTGGTGGCAACAGTCTTCAACCTAGCATTATGGATAGTTACACTACCCTTGTTTCTTGGGCCAGTCTTGTTGACTTGGGTCTCTTGAGGCAGTGTAGCAAATGCCTCATGTACGCAGACAACTCTCTGCTAATAACACAGTGTTCTACAGAGTTCAAGAGATGTATTTACACCAAGAGTCTAGAATCCATTGCTCTCTCTCACTCAAAACAGTAACACGGAGAAGGTTGTCAACTCACCCACCACTACATAATCACATAGTACCACTATTCATACACATTGTACGCATCAAACACGTACTTCCACATATGCAGAGGTCCTCTCAAAAATGTATTGAAACACCAGAGACCACCAAAACACAAGTATGCTACATCTAACACAGTATCCACAGCACAAATGACACATAGCAATACCAGTATCTCACTTGCCAAGCCCAAAAGGTGTAACACTCAAAAAACAAGTTTTCTTGTCATTGGAGACTCAATAGTGAGACACACAGATATCCCCTCACCAGGCTGGACAAGGAGAAAGTCACAGTCAGCTGCCTGTCTGGTGGCAGGATTTGCCAAATCATGCATGCACTCAGGTCTCTCAGGAACAAGTACTGTTATGACTCTGTCATAGTTCATGTTGGTGTGAATGATGCGAGACATACCTCACTGGACTTTTTGAAAGGAGACATGGTTGAGCTCTCTGAGTATTTGTCCTAGGCAGGTATGTCCCAAGCCTTGAGCAGCATACTACCCTTAACTAGAATGATGCCAGAGTATAAACAAAAATGACTGATTTCAATAATTGGCTTAGTTTTTGGTAAACTTCCACGGGGATCCAGTTCCTGTCTGCCTGGGAAGCCATGGTTGACAAACCTCACTGCTTTGCCAGAGAATGTTTGTACCTGGCAACCCTAGGCTTTTGGCTGCTGGCAAAGGCTCTTTCCTCCCCCACAGTGCCTTTTTTAGGCAAGGTTTCGAAAACACAATTACTGATATGAACTTAACTAATCAGAACACAATAAGGGTCATGCTGCTAAGTGCTAGGAGCTTAAACCAAAAACTGAACTCCTTGGAAGTACTTCTGTCACTAGAAGACATAGATGTCTGTGCAGTCACAGAAACCTGGTTTAAGGTCTCAGAGAGTACCCCAGCCCTGCAAGACTACAATGTCTTCCATACCTTTAGACCACAGAAGGAACATGTGAAAACCAAAGGAGGGAGTGTTTCAGTATATATTAGAGATAAATTCACCTCATGTCTAGTTAGACTGGACAACCCCATGGAGTTACTCCAGGTGCAGGTTACAATGGGCAAGACCCCCATTCAATCCAAATTTTACCAAATACACTGGTTATGGAGGATTTCAATTATCCCACCATCAACTGGGAAACCTACTCTAGCCAAAACTCACTAGCACAAAAGTTCCTTGCCTTTGTGAATTCAAATACCCTGGAGCAAATTGTCCATACTCTTGACAAGAGGAACAAACATTCTAGATCTGGTCCTCACCAGCATGTCAAAATTCTACAATAAATGCAAAAAGTTGCTGTCCAAGAAAAGAAAGACAAGGACCCAACAATGGAAAAGTACCCTCCTCAGCCTTAACCAGCAAATAAGACAACTTGTCAAATCATCCAAGAGCTCCTTTGAGTGAAAGCTATCAAGTACTGCCAATGATAACCATAAGGCCTTTTATAGCTATGTATGTAACCTAAAAGGTAGGACGCAAGCATGTGCAGAACTCGTGGCCAGTGGTATCATACACACTGACCCCATAGAGATAACAAACCTGCTAGTGGATATGTTTGGCAAAAATTTCACTCCCTTATTCCCTCCTAACTTACAACAAACCCTCCCCCAAACTTCCATCCACCTTACATATCTGAGAAGCAGGTCCTCAAAGCCCTGTCCAAGCTCAAGAACATAGCCTGTACTGGATGAGATGACATCCCAGGCTGTCTTCTAAACAGGATAAAACATGAACTAGCATCACCATTAAGTACTCTTTGCAAGTATAGCCTAACCACTGTTTTTTTTCCTGTGGAATGGAGAACAGCTACAGTTACTCCCCTGCACAAAAGTGTCCTAGCGACAGACCCAGGGGAATTACAGACCTATAAGCCTGACCAGCCTCATGTGTAAGACCATGGAATGTATCATTATGGACCTCATAAATAAAGATATAGGTGACCTCCAAACCTTGGACCCTACCCAATTCGGCTTCGTGAAGGGCAGATCCTGCCTGTTAAATCTGGTGGATTTCTTTGAAAGTGTGACCAAGGCCATTGATGAAGGCAAATCTGTGCACACAGCACACCTCGACTTGGTAAAGGCTTTTGACATAATCCCACATTCAGGCATTACCAATAAAATTAGCAAACTGAATGTAAACCCCTTCATTGTAAGATGGGTTGCCAACTGGCTAACAAACTGGACACACACTATCAAAGTGGGTGACTCCACATCAACCAACAGACCTGTTATCAGCAGGGTGCCACAGAGGTCAGTGCTGGGCCCCCTAACATTTGGTATATACTTCTCAGATGTTTGGGTCAAAAATAAAGGGTTGTGGCTGACCAAGTTTGCAGATGACTGCAAACTAGGTGCATCGTTGAATCCCCAAATGACATCAGTATGGTCTCACACAGACCAATGACTGGTATATTAGTCACGGTCTTAAACTGAATGCAGAGAAATGCATCATCATTCCCTTTGGCACAAACAATGTCCCTTCACACTATCAAATCAGTAACAATACCCTAAGTACCCATGAAGTGGTAAGGGACCTGGGATCACAGGTTGATTGCAACCTTAACTTCGACCACCATGTGTCTACTGTTGTAAGGAAAGCTTTCCACATAGCTCACTTGATTAATAAAGGCATTGCCTCAAGAGCAAAAGATGTTATAACCCCCCTGTACTCAGCACTTATCTGGCCCTTAACTGAGTATAATGCTCCATTTGGTATGTACCATACTAAGCATCTACATCAATTACAAAGGCCTCAGAGGTTTCTAACAAAGAAGATCAAGGGCCTCCAGCATGTGCCTCACATGGAATGACTAAAGTCCCTGTCACTATACTCTGTATCATATGGACTTCTCAGGAGAGACGTATGCCTGGCCTACAGAGCAACCCAAGACACAGACTTAATGAACTTAATGCATATCCATAAATCAAATGGGTCTAGGGTTACCCATTCCAGGGACTTAAATATACCCTGCAACTTAAATAGGACATACTGGAGAGACAGATTTATCTCCCAGTAACTCCCACATCTTTGGACCAGGCTACCAATTCATGTGAAACAGAGCTCCTCTATAACACTGTTCAAGAGGAACCTGGATGAGTGGATGGGGCACCGTAAATTCTTGCCAAGGATAGCACCCACAACCCTCCTGGACATGGACAGTCATCACTAAATGCAACCTTGGGTGTTGACTAGTACCTCTATGGTATTACATTGGGCTCAAATGGCTAGGCTTAAAATTATCTCTGGGTCGATAGCCTAATAATCTCCTATGATCCTATGATCCTATGGAAGGGATGGTGTAAGATGCTCCCATATTAGTAAGGGCATCATCCAAGATGGTGCTCCCCATTGGGTACTCTGACTAATTGTTCCAGGGCATTTGTATTGACAAAGTCCAAAAATCTCTGTACTTGCACACTAGTGGTGATGTAGGATTCCCAGTCTATAGTTGGATAGTTTAGATCACCTAGGCAAATGATATTGGGTTTAATACTGAGTAATTCTAGTTCATGTAGATGAGCATTGTGGCTTTCTTTTGTCATACAAGGAGTTCTACACCAAACTAATATATGGTACGGGACTTTTATGATGGTTATTTGAGTATGAGGAAGCTGTAGTGCATCATCCTGCTTTACCAGCCTTGATGTGAGTCTCTTCTGAATGTAGACTGATACAACGCCACTTTTTACACCTCCTGTGCAGTAGCTGGTCTAAATGTGTGAATGGCATTGTAGCCCTGTACAGGCAGAGTGCTTTCCACTATTTAAAATCATGTCTCAGTTACTACACAAAAATCAGTGGGTGAGAAAGGCTTGTAGGGAGTGGAATTTCTTGTTTAGGCTCCTAGTATTAATTAGTAACACCTTCATGTTTTTGCTTGTTTCATTATGTTGGTAGATTTATCAGGTTAGCACTGCCTAAAAAGGCACTATGGGGGTGGATAAGGTCTTTATCAATAATCAAAACCCTAGAGGTGACAGACGCAGGCCACACTTTTACGAGCTGTTTAAGGTACACTGCTGTATCCATACCTTTAAGTTTGTTTGTGTTAGCAGTGTAGCAACTGCTTCATGTGCTGGCATTAGTTGTAAACTGGATACTCCTGACAGTGATTGATATTTTCACTCCAACAGTCTAATCAATAAAAAAGGGTCTGTTGCCATGGATATGAACTTTCCCACTGTCTCCATTACTGACTTGGTGGATATGGGCATCCTGAGGCAATGTATAATTTGCCTCATGTTTACAGACAACTAGTTAATTCTCAGGAAAACTGATATGGTATGTGAGAGATGTATTTACATGATGTCACTGGGGGCAAAGCTCTCACATAAAAGTTCTCCTAATGTCAATAAAGTTGTCAGTAGTACACATGCTGCACCCATCATGCACAATTCAAAGCAGACATATTGACCCGCATATGCTGAGGCACTTACATGTAACTTTCCTAAACCACAAAGACATCCTAGACAAATATCCTCAGAAGCCCCAAATGCACTCTTTCAAAACAACACCCACATCAACACATAGCACTACATATCAAGGAGCTTCTCTCTACCCATAAGGCAAGTCACCACACAATCTAACATTCTAGTCATTGGAGACTCCATCGTGAGACACACTGATGTACCTCTCACCAGGCTGAGTAAGGAGAAAGTTATGGTCAGTTGCTTATCAGGGGCTAGGATCTGCCACATTATGCATGCTCTCATGTCATTGGACCACAATTACCAATATGACTCAGTCATAGTCCATGTGGGAGTAAATGACCTAAGACATACCTCCCTGGACTATATGAAGAGAGACATCATGGAGCTCTCGGAATATGTGTCTCAGGCTGGTATGAGCCTAGCACTGAGCAGCATTTTACCTTCTCCAAGGATGATGCCACAATATGAACAAAAGATGTTTGACTTTAATAACTGACTTAGTTTCTGGTGTCATTCTAAGGGGGTGCAATATTTGTCAGCATGGAAGGAGATGGTCAACAGACCACGCTGCTTTGCCAGGGATGGTCTGCCTCTCTCCCATCTAGGCTTTTGAATTTTAGCTAAAACATTGTCTTTCCCCATAGTGCCTTTTTCAGGCAATGCAAAAACTGATTACTTCCAACATACCAAATCAAAACCAAAAAAATCTAAAGCTATTACTGCTCAATACTAGGAGTCTAAACAAAAAAATCCACTCCCTAGAAGCTCTCTTTACCTTAGAGAATGCTGATATCTGTGAGGTCACTGAGACATGGTTTAATGCCGTGGAGAGCACACTAACAATACAAGGTTATAATGCCTGCCACACATTTAGACCAGCTACTTCACAGGCAGGGACTAAAGGTGGAGGTGTCTCTATTTACATCAAAAATAAATATACCTTAAGACTGGTCAAACAGGACAATGCACTTGAGCTGCTCCATATTCAAATCACCATAGGTAAAATCCAATACCACTTCCTTGCAAGCTATAGGTCTCCCTCTATGATCCAGGAAACCTATACTATGTTTTTAAACTTAATAGAAACACTAACCATTCAACCCAATACCGTATTAATGGGTGACTTTACTTACCCCACTATTAACTGGGAATCCTATACGACACCAGACATACATGAACAGAGCTTCCTGGATTTTGCAAACACAAATTCCCTGGACCAGATATTCAATAAACCAACCATGGGTGCAACCATACTGGATTTGGTCCTCGCTAACATGGGATACTGCTGCACACCCCCTACTGTAATGCCTTCCCTGGTAAGGTCAGACCACAAAATGGTCTCCTTTGAAGTAAAAATAAAACCTGGGCCCCCAGCTAAACCAGGAATATTCAGGAGTTATTCTAAGGCTAACCTACTGCTATTAAGTGTGAACCTGGCAAAATTGCAAGCCCCCATAAACTCTGAGAACACTTCTGCCTATTCAGAACTGTTCACAGAAACCCTGTACAAGCATGTTAATAGCTGCATAGAGGCAGCTGTACCCACCAGGAAAAAGTACAGAACTAACTCAAAAAACAAGCCACCCTGGTAGAATCACAAAATCAATCGGATGTATAACAGGAGGAAAAAAATTATGGCAAAAATTAGGAGGTGCTACACCCAGCAGGATAAAAGCACTCTCATCAAACAAAACAAACAACTCAGAGGACAAATGAAGTCTACCAAAGCCAAATTTGTGGTAAATTTGGCCTCCCAGGCCAAGGACAACCACAAAGCATTCTTTAGCTATGTCCGCAGCCTCAAAGGCAATACACAATTGTGTGCAGAGCTCATTGTAAATGGAGCCATCTATACTGAGGCAGAAGATATAGCAAACCTTCTGGCTGATAAATTCAGCTCCAACTTTACTCCTCTCTCCCCCTCAACCTTCCCTCAGGAAATATTATCAAATATAACTCTCCCTACTATCACTAGGAAACTTAACGTTCTCTCTTTCAGACCAAGAACACTGCATCAATGGGCCCAGAGAATATCCCAGGATGCCTTCTAAATAGCATGAAACATGACCTATCAGGGCCTCTGGAATTACTATTTAACTGTAGACTCCATTCAGGCTTTGTGCCTCATGAATGGACAAAGGCAACAGGCATCCCTCTGCACAAGGGTGAGCCACCTACAGACCCTGTAAACTACAGACCCATAAGTCTCACTGGTCTTACATGTAAAGCCATCCAAAGAATTATCATGGAGATGCTCAACAAAGATATAGAAAACCTGCAGACACTGGACCCAACACAGTTTGGTTTCATCAAGTGCAGGTCATGCCTACTCAACCTGGTGGACTTCTTTGAGAAGGTCACCAAAGCAATGGATGAAGGCAAGATCATTCACACTGCCTACCTTGACCTGACCAAGGCATTTCACACACTACCCCACTCGGGCATTGTTGACAAACTCAAGAGCTTAGGTACAAACCCATATGTCACCCGGTGGATAGCCAACTGGCTCACAGACAGGACCCAGGAAGTTAGAATTTGGGAGTCCAGCTCTACAAGGAAGCCAGTCACAAGTGGAGTCCCTCAGGGATCATTCCTTGGACCACTCCTTTTTGGTATTTACTTCTCAGAAGTCAAAGCCAATGTTAGTGGTCTCTGGCTGACTAAATTTGCAGATGATAGCAAATTAGGAGCTGTCATTGACTCTCACACTAACACAAATGTTCTCCAGGAGGGGTTGACACAGACAAACAACTGGTGTTAGAGCCATGGACTAAAACTAAATGCCAAGAAATGCATAATAGTATCCTTTGGGAAGTCATCCATTCCTGGTAACTATCATATTGACAATACACCCCTTAGAGTTGGCCCAGTAGTCAGGGAATTAGGGACACACATAGATAGTAATTTAGCCTTTGATCATCACGTGTCTACAGTGGTGAGGAAATCATTCTATGTTGCGCAACCTATAAACAAAGGTATGGCATCGATGTCCAAGGAAGTCATTGTTCCACTGTATTCGGCATTCATCAGACCTATCATTGAGTACAATGCCCCCTTTGGTATGCACCTAACCAGGCATATCCAACAACTGGAATGTCTAAAGAGGTTCCTTACTAAAAGAATACAGTGCATAAGTAATATGTCCTATGCAGACTGCCTCAAGGTCCTACCCTGTATTTTGTCTCCTACAGGCTTTTGAGGGGAGATCTATGCCTGGCATATAGGGCATTGCCAGAACCCACTCTGATGGACCTCCTGCATATCCACAAAACAAACAGTACCAGAATTAACCATTCTAAAGACTTAAACATTGCCTGTGATATAAACAGGATTTGCTGGAGAGATAGGTATGTATCCCAGAGACTACCCCATCAATGGAACAGGCTCCCCATCCATGTGAAGCAGAGTTCTTCCCTAACCCAATTCAAGCGCAACTTGGACAATTGGATGGGAAACCAGAAATTCATCCCTGGTTTGGCACCTATGTCTCTAATGCAAACAGGTAACCTGTAAATGGTTCATCTCCCAGGCTCATGGTTACACTTATCAAGGGTATCAGGACTTGTCATGAGATTTGGGATGCATGGCTAGGCTTAAAAATGTCCTTGTGGCCATTAGCCTAGTAAACACCTATGAACCTATAGACTTCACTCTGGGCATTATCTTACTGTGTTTTACATTAAGAGGACTGGGATTATTCATCTGGTGGCTGTTGGTGTTTACCTGTTCTTTCTGAGCTGGGAAACCCACAAAAGGGCTCTAAGGATTTTTTCTTTGCACTTCTATAATAAATTGTGAGTATACTTCAACAGTTAAAAAAAAACTGCACTGTTTGTTGTTACTTTGTACTGTACTTTACTACTTTGTTGCACTTTGACTGCATTTCACACCGATTGCTGCTATTACTTAATTTAAGAAAAGATCTGTTTGTAGTCTTTTATTCTGTTGCTATAATTAATTCACAAAAAACTGTGCTGCTTTTTATACTGTTAATTATTTGATTAAAAAAAAAGTATCCTGCTTTTTTTCTGTTATTCTGTTGCACTTCTGTTAGGTGTAGTATAGATTGGATTCAGACCGGTTGAATTCAGTTCTGTTTGTAAAATAAACACTAAAAATCAGGACATCTTTTTTTTTTGGAGAAGCCCCCCATACCCTTGTGGCAGAAGCGTACAGTAGGACTATCTAATTGAAAGTTACTGGTTCAGGGCTCAGTTTAAGCTATTTCATTGGTGTAGGGCTCAGTTTGAGTTTTTTTCATTGATTTCTTTGTATTAGCTGCTTTGCTCTTGCTTGCGCATAGCGCATCATCATGCACCACAGTGCAAAGGGGGTAACGCTTGGTGGTTATAGACACAAAAGCGCCAGTAGATTTGAAGACAGACATGTTTGAGCTCTCTGAATAGGTGTCCCAAGCGGGTTCATCCCTAGCTTTGAGCAGCATTTTACCCTTGCTAAGGATGATACCACAATATAAACAGAAAATGATTGACTTCAATAATTGGCTTAGTTTCCGGTGTCATTCTAAGGGGATCCAGTTCCTGTCAGCGTGGAATGACATGGTGAATAGACCACACTACTTTGCCAGGGATGGTCTTCACCTGGTACCTCTAGGCTTTTGGTTGCTGGCTAAGGCACTTGCCTCCCCCAAAATGCCTTTTTTAGGCAAGGTCATCACAACAAAATTCCTGATGTGAAAATATCAGACACAAGGAAACTAAGGGTCGTGCTGCTAAATGCTATGAGTTTAAATCAGAAACTGCACTCTCTGGAAACAGTCCTCTCCCTGGAAGATGTTGATGTCTGTGTAGTCACTGAAACCTGGTTCAAGGCTGCAAAAAGTACCCCAGCCTTGCAAGGCTACAATGCCTTCCACACTTTCAGACCACAAATTAAAGGTATGAGAAACAAAGGAAGTGGAGTATCTACCTTCATTAAAGATAATTACACCTCTAGACTGGTTAGACAAGAACATTCTATGGAGCTACTCCAAGTCCAAATGACTGTAGGTAAGACCCCCTCCTTCAGGTCATCATCAGTTACAGGTCTCCTTCCATAAACCAAGATGCCAACACAGCTTATTTAGACCTACTTGGGATAATTAAGGTACAACCTAACACTGTAGTCATGGGTGACTTCAACTATCCTTCCATTAACTGGGAGACGTATATGATCCCAAACTCAGTCACACAAAAGTTCCTGGACTTTGTTAACTCAAATGCCCTGGAACAAATAATGCACTACCCACAAGGGGCTCCAATATTCTAGACATGGTCCTCACCAATATCAGACTGATGCCATTCCTCAAGTGTAGGGCCCGCACTGGTTAAATCTGACCATAAATCAGTCATTTTTGAAGTAACAATAGCACCAGAACTCCCCAAAGGAGAAGTCAGGCTAAAAAACTTCACTAATGCTATCTATACCTTCCTAAGGGAAGGTATAGTTGACTTCCAAGCTCCAGTTTCCACAGATGGCATTGATGATTATACTAAATAAATATACTGTATAAATATCTACTCAAATGTATAGACACAACCATGCCAGATAGGATTAAAGCAAGATCCTCAAGAAAAAAACAAACCATCCTGGTGGACATCTAGCATTAATAAATTATACAATAAGTGAAAGAAGCTGCTGTCTAAAAATACAAAAGTGAGATTCCCAGAACTGGAACAGCACCCTCCTCAGCCTAAACAAGCAAATAAGACAACTCATAAAGTCTTCAAAGAGTGACTATGAGAAAAATTTAGTAACCACAGCCAAGGATAACCATAAGACTTTCTTCAGCTATGTCCACATGCTAAAAAGATAGGACTCAGATGTGTGCTGAAATAATTATGGATGGCATCACACACACTGACCCTATGGAAATTGCAAACCTGCTAGTATACAGGTTTGGCAAAAATGTCAACCCTATCCCCCCAAGCATATCACAAACCATGTCTTTATCATCTTCTCCTCCCTGCATCTCCCAAGACCAAATTATCAAGGCTCTGTCCAAGGCTAAGAACATAGCCTCCATGGGACCACATGGCATTCCAGGCTGTGTTCTTAATGTTCTAAAACAAGACCTAGCTACTCCATTAGGCACTCTATTCAAGTACAGTACTGGCTTTGTCCCCATTGAAAGGAAAACAACGACTGTTATCCCCCTCCACAAGGGTGGCTTGGCAACAGACCCAGGTAACTATAAACCCATAAATTTAACCAGCCTCATTTGTAAGGCAATGGAACAAATCATCGTGGACCTCATAAATAAGGATATATGTGACCTCCAAACCCTAGATCCATCCCAGTTCGGTTTTGTCAAGGGCAGGTCATGCCTGCTAAACCTAGTGGACTTCTTCGAGAATGTGACCAAAACCATAGATAGAGGCTTGACTTGGCCAAGACGTTGGACTCTATCCCACATTCGGGCATCATTGACAAACTAACCCAGTTGAATATCAACCCTATGTTGTCAGGTGGGTTGCATGCTGACTTACAGATCAACAACACTCAGTCAAAGTGGGGAACTTTACCTCTGCCAGCAGACCTGTCACCAGTGGGGTCACACAAGAGTTAGTGCTGGGCCACCTCTTGTTTGGCATATACTTCTCAGATGTCCAGGCCAAAATGGAGGGGCTGTGGCTAACCAAGTTTGCAGATTACTGCAAATTAGGTGCTATCACTGAATCCCCTAGCAATGTCAGCATACTTCAAAAGGGGTTTACACAGACCAATGATTGTTGCCAAAGCCATGGTCTTAAACTAAATGCTAAAAAATGCATCATCATTCCCTTTGGTAAAAACAATGTCCCTGCTGATAATAAAATAAACAGTAATACCCTAAGTATCAAATCAGTAGTGACAGACCTGGGAACACAAGTTGACTGTAACCTCAATGTTGACCACCATGTGTCTACTGTGGTGAGGAAGGCATTCTACATCACTCACCTGATTAGCAAAGGCATTGCCTCAAGAGCAAAAGAGGTTATAACTCCCCTGTGCTCATCCCTCATCAGGCCCATTATTGAATATAATGCTCCCTTTATTATGTACAATAACAGACACCTGCAGCAATTTGAGAGACCTCAGAGATTTCTAACTAAGAAAATTCAGGTTCTCCATCACATGTCTTACATGGACAGACTGCAGTAGCTGTCACTGTAACGTCTCCACTCTGGGCCAATAATCTAGAAGCCTGAATCCTCACCATTGACACTGTAGAGGGATGTTCACTTGGAACAAATATGGATACATCCAGTATTTCCAGATGCAGCTCTCTGCATCAAGCATAATTTCTCTTAAGAGCACACTCAGTCTGAGGTCTGGGTTTCTCTCTCTGTCTCTCACCAGGTCCCCAGTAAGGCTTCCCACTGGCACAGCTGTAGAATTAAGTCTTTAGCCGAGTGTCCATGCCAAGTCCTCCAGCATCCTCTCTGGGAAACCAGTGCTTTGTGTCCCTGCTCCAAGTAGCTAACACACACACACACACACACACACACACACACACACACACACACACACACACACACACACACACACACACACACCTGGGAAAGGATAGCACAGATTTACTAGCTATGCCCCCTTCTGCCCAGACTATAAGGTAGTTACACTGCCACCAGACCTACCAAAACCTAAGGCTCTTGCAAGGGTACCCAGTTATACTGAGTGAAATTAATATTAATACAGATGGTAATGTTGACCAAACAGCCAAGCTTCCAGCAGTGGCCACAGTGTCACCAATAGATACAAGTATTCTCAAAGGTTAAAATATTCTCTAAAGGACCAGCCACAATGAAAACTATAATTATATTTAATAATAAATAATAAAAGATCATGAAACTGCTAAATATCTATTTGCAGTAAACACCAGAGTTTCAATCACAGGAAATATTAAAAATAACACAGGTGGACAGGTTACTTAACTAATCTCACTATATTTTCCTGACTGATCTAAAGAATTATTATATCCTAGTTACTTACTAGAACAAGGCGAGATGAAGTAGGTGAGGGGTCTCTCTATGTCAGGTTTCAAAAGCAAAGTGCTCTGAGACTTCAGTCTCCCCTAGTATTAAGCATTATTTTTAGTGATGGATTGCAGAATATCACATACGTCTGGTCATCTGACTTCTGGTTCCATGCAACCCCCTATTGCTAGAAACTGCCAGGATTTAGCACCTATGTCTCAATACTACACACACACATACACACACGCACACACACACACACACACACACACACACACACACACACACACACACACACACACACATGCACACACGCACACACACACACACACACACACACACACACACACACACACACACAACCATGTTAAGATCTTCTGCAGCTCCTGGAAGTCATAATACAATTTCAAACCTCCTTCCCTCCAGAGTAGAAAGTAGTTCATCCCAATGACAATGCAGGAAGCTTCCTAGTACAGACGTTTTGTCTCTGGCTGCATTGAGAAATGTAAGATACAATCTTTATGGCCTAGGCCCAGTAATTTAATTACAAAACATTTTCAAAGTTTGAGATTAAACTTTTCTCTTCCCCTATCCTCTGCTAAAACATATACATTTAAACAATTACAATAATGCATGTATATTTCTTTTTCTGTCCAGCAGGGTACACTGTTGGTACATTTTTAACACAAGCAGCTTTATAAGTACATTTATCAACACAAGCATCTGTACAAATCAGTTTGATATACAATGACACATAATTCTTTTCAAAATTCCAGCTAGCTGTGCTGGCATATGTTACACATCCATTACCCTACATCTCCTGGCACAGCTGGCAATACCTTATATTGTCACACTCAGTAGCATATAGTGCTACTTAGAGGCAACTTATGTCTGGTTTACAGGGCTGTCATTGACCCATATCTAATGGAAGTGTTGCACATCCATAAGTCAAATGGGACTAGAGTCACCCATTCCAGGGACCTCAATCTAGTCTGAGACATAAACAGGACCTACTGGAGAGACAGATACATCTCTCAGAGGTTGCACTGCTCAAGAATAGGCTTCCAATCCATATCAGAGCACATCTATGACCCTTTTTAAGTGCAACCTGGATGACTGGATGGGAAACCATAAATTTCTGCCAGGGATTGCACCAGCTTCTCTCCTGGACATGGGTAACCTTGCTAGAAAAACCTTGGGCATAGATGATATATCTCATCTAGTATTATATTGGGATTTAACAACTAGGCTTGTAAAGACCCTCGGGTCAATAGTCTAGTAACATCCTATGAACATATGAACATATCCCTGGCAAAGCAGGTCTGTTGATCATATGCTCACAGGCTGACAGACACTGGTCTCCCACCAAAAACTAAGCTAATTATTGAAGTTTTTTTTTTTTTTTTTTTTTTTTGCTCATACTGTGGCATCATCCTTGGAGAACATAGAATGCTCTTCAGTGGTTGATAAAGACCTGCCTTGGACATATAGTTTGAGAGCCCCATCATGTCTCTCTTCATAAAATCCAGGAAGGTACACCTCAAATCATCAAATCATTGACACTGATATGAACCATGACAGATTCATACTGGTACTTGCTGTTCAAGGACTTGAATGCATGCATGATCTAACAGATCCTGACAACAGAGAAGCAACTAATGTCACTCTTTCTTTGCTCTGCCTGGTAAGAGGCACATCTGTATGTCTTACAATGGCATTGCCTATAATAAGAATGGTTGGGTTGATGCCTGCCTTACAAGTTCAGCATCTGTGACTCTGAAACTCCTTGTGCTTTATGCCTGTGTTGCGTTGTTGATGTGTTTTAAGTTTAGTCAGGTCACTCTTTAGAACTTCAACATATGATGGATGGTGTGTATTGTGATGGCCTTGGAGAGATGAGATGTGTTGTATACTGCTGACAATTTTGGTGTCCGAGTTTACTGTGTCTGAGATTTTTGACTCCAAAGATATTATATATGTACATCTCACTCACACTGTGTTATACTGTTTGAGTAATAAATGATTGTTAGACAGCATAAGACAATTCTTACACTGTCTCAAGATACCTATCTCAATCAGACTGTCTAGAGAAGTTGTGGGAAAGTGCTGGTCCATGATACCGACAGGAATGACTCTGGGTGCAAGGGTAACTATAACTGCTTGGAGTTAGGTTTTATAATAATACTTGGGAAGACTTGCTAATATTAGACTTAAATTTAATTACAAAACAACTAGGCTGGTAAAACTTTTTTTTCCACCAGTAAGAACCAGTAAACTAATTATAGTAAAAAAAAAATCACAAATTTGATAATAAAATCAGAGCAAGCAGTATCAGTACACTCAATATTAAGCAATTTTATCAACAGTTGTTTTAGCTTGGTGAGGAAGTTTAGGGGGAGAGACTTTGTAAAATTATACTTTTTGTCAACAGCCAATGAATGAGGAGAGGGAGGGAATTATGTTGTCAAATTATCATAAGGGGCAGGCAACAACAGGCACACTGGGTTTAAGAGCACAACTACAACAGAGTGACTGGGAGGGAAAACAAACAGATAAACCCTTAGCTCTAAGCTGACTGGCCTGGATTTACCCCAATGCTAAGACAAGTCTGGAACTAGTCTGACATATTCTCAGTACACATGTATGAAACCAGGGCTTAATAACTACAGTTAGACCACATAAAATAGCAAAAATGCAGTGCAGCTATGGAACTGGAATCACTAATATAGGCTCAAAAATTTTAACTAAAGCAGATCCAGACTGTTAAAATGAATTTAAAATCAGATCAAGAAATGAAAATACTTATCTGCCTTTCTCTGTCTTGTACTTGTGGAAAAAGGCTTTAGTAACCACTAAGAGTAAGGAAATATGCAGCTAAAAGTCAGGTCGGTGTGCTTTAAAAGAAAACAGTTTATCAAACACCACTTACATTTCATTGTTACTAAAGTAGTACTTGCAATCCTTCCAAGCGAAACTTGGCTTTGGAAATGAATTCTTTATTTTAATAAGGAGTTGCAAAATGGGGCCAATTTTGTTTGGATAAGTTTGGATTCCAGTGGATTATCTTGTGAGATCTTCAGCTAAAGGTCATTCCAGGAAAAAAAATATCAGTCTTTTTTAACCTGTTCTGAGAACTTTTACAACCTCTTGTCAATTTGAGAGTTTAAAAAAGCTTATTCTTCCAATTCATCATCATCACGTAAGCCACTAAAATGTAAATAAAAATGTGATTGCTCTATCCTTAAAAACAGCAGTTTATCCTAAGATGTGCCTTCTAGTATTCAGACATGTCTTCAGCTACATTGGCAGTGACTCCAATTTAGAGTCTCCATTAAATAAATGTATTAATAAGTTAACATCTCCTATAGGAGGGCAGGTAGAAAAAATAG
This sequence comes from Protopterus annectens, assembly GCF_019279795.1. NCBI lineage: Eukaryota > Metazoa > Chordata > Ceratodontiformes > Protopteridae > Protopterus > Protopterus annectens. The sequence goes on from NC_056745.1 coordinate 1,199,972,697, forward strand.
CCATCAAGGCCACCAATTTGACTACATTCAGGATGAAGATGAACAAGTAAAAATGGATACAAGTGTTTTAATGAATGCTTTGACATTTTCACTTACATCCTTATTTAACGATGGTCTAATGTTACTTAATAAAGGTTTGGGTGATATTCCAAATTTTTGCGTTACAGAAACTTTAGTTATTTCTGATATTAAAGATTTAAGTAGGCTATTAAAATTAAAATACTAGTTTGCTACATAGCCTACAACTATTGAAACCAATGGCACATTTAAGTTTCATTCATTCACTCCACCCATATTATCCAACAGTTAGTAGTATTGAAAATAAACTATTGAAGGGTTGGCACATCCACAGTAACTGGATTTTTTTCTAATAAGCAGCAGAATAATATAACATCATCTGAGCTACTGGCTTTTATCCAATTTGAGGCTTATTTCAATATTGTTGTAACTCAGGCTGATAAGGGGTGAGCAATTGTTGTTTCCAGATAACTTACTGATGCAAAACAATATTTGAAAATGCCTCTGGATTCCTTGAATGATTTTAAAAACAGACTGAAAACTTTATTGGATGAGAAAGTAAGTGGCGGTATTATTAGAATCAGCCACAGAAATTAACTTTTAATACGTATTCACAAGATTCAGAAATTGTACCTGTTGCCTATAGTACATTACTGCATCACCTGGATATCCTATTTTTTTTTTGGGGGGGGGGCAGGGGATATGTTACAGAACCTGCATCAAAATATTTAGAGGTGATGCTTAGACCATTAATACACCATATACCAGCATGCATTAGTAATATTAATCATAGGTATGCTAGAAAATCAATTATTTACAACTCAGAGGTATTGTGGGGGATAATGTTGCTCCTCTTTATGTTGACTTACTTATGGGCTATTTGAAGAATGTTATATTTAACAATAGTCTTAGTCCCAAAATATTACAGAATTTGCATTTGTTGTGATGCTAAATGTATGACTGCTGATATATATATTTTTTTTGAGTGGGAGATTTGGAATTCCTTGAGGGGGTAACATGCCTCATTCAGAATAAATGGGATATTAAATTTACCTACAATGTGACCAAACAACCTATGGAATTTTTGGATACACAAGTTATATACACATCTGAGGGAACATTCCATACTGTTTTATTTGATGTTTTTTTTCTCCATTTTAATTGATTGATTAAGTAAAGATTTTTATTGGCTGTGTGATGTTTTAATGATATATAAATACATGAAAAAACTTGATGTTTTTAGCACTGAGGAAGGGTTCTTTTACCTGAAAGCTTTGCATTAAAAGTGTTTATTGGTACATTATTGCGTTTGTTTTTTGTTTTCATATTGTTTTATGAGTACTGCTCTATTTTGACTTCACTTTTTATTTTGGAACATTCCATACTACCTTGTTCAGAAAACCCTACTCTAAAAATAAAATGCTGATGGCTAATAGTTGCCATCATAGACACGTAATCATGAATTTATCCAAATCATTTTTAAAGGTTAAAAGAATTTGTAATAATAAAATGAACATTGACAATCGGCCACGATGCTGGGGATCAGAATAAGAGAAGAGGGTTATAAGGAACATTTGATTGACAATGAAAGTAATTTTACAACCAATAAAAGCTGGAACAACCTCTTAAGGATGACTCCTGGGAATTTAACATCATAATCTAAGTTCATAATGTCTAACACAATCTTTAGATCCAAACTCTACAAAATTAAACAGTTTGATATATTCTTAGGAATTTTTTTTTTCAGAATGGTATTCTACCTACTTGTAAATTTGGTTAGAGGGAGAGAGCTACTGGACAGTCCTTAGCTTGATGTAAGAAACCTCAGTCTGTTTACAGAATCTTTGAGGAAAGGTTGGTCCCAAAGGTTTGTTTGCATGTGGTAATTGTTCACACTTTATGAAGGTCTGTACAACAAAGTATTTAACTGCATTAAATAAAACAAGGACCTTAGAAAGTAGGCATCTTATAACCTGCACTAAATATTGGATAATATAAATGGTTATACATAACTACAGCGCTTTCTACATAGCACAGATTTTTATAACTTTTAATCAGAGAATATTACTACATATTAGTGATCTTAATTAGAAAAGGGGAACATAGTCCTTTATTTAAACATCTGAAATACATTGTATTATAGCTATTGAAAAAAATAATTATTGATGGTTTATATCCCAGTCAATGGCATGATTTTTTTTTGAATAGGAAGGAATTATTTTGGATAGCTGATGTAGGCTCATTATACTCCCCAGGACTTAATGAATTCCTTAAATTATGTGCCACTTTATACTAATATCTATTCATATTTTTTATTTATGAACTATTGAGTTTATATAAAAAATTTGTTTGTGGATATAAAAATTATGTGATAACATGTTTCTAAAATGTAATATGTATTTAAGTATATTTTTTGCAATTCATTTAAGTGGATGACAGGGTTTGTAAATATTCCATTTTTCTGGTTACCAGTTGAGTTTATGCAGATCATGTGTTATTCACATTTTCATATTAAGGTACAGTTGGAGGATTTTCAACAGCTGACAATGAGAAAGCTTTGTAAGCAAAGCCACTCTGTCAGTTTATCTATGTATTTTGGTATGGCAGCCTATTAAATTATATTAAGACATTATCAGAGTACTGGCTTTCTTCGATATAAATAAATATATATATATATATATATATATATATATATATATATATATATATGGGTCTACTTCAAAAGAACAAAAACACACTTACCTGAATCTCTAAACACTGAACAACTTCACATAAACTACAATTTAACGAACAATCAGAACACCTATAACGAACTCGGGGAAACTAACCACTTGTCCATTCATACAAAAAAAATACACACTGAAGCAAATCACACCCACCCACCCACACCCCCCTAACTAAATATACCAACTCCTAGATTGCACTACAGCGGGGAAAGGGGCAAAGTTCTCTGAGGTGGCCAAGTGGTTCCTATCCCACAGTAACTTTCCTGTGTTCCGAGTGTTCATTAAACTGTGGTTTCAGTGAGGTTGTCTTGGTGTTTAGAGATTCAGGTAAGTGGGTTTTCATTCTTGTCATCTAGACCCATATATATATATATATATATATATATATATATATATATATATATATATATATATATTTATAGGTGGATCTACTTCAGTTTACTGAATTAACATATGACCAAAATTCAAACCAACGAGACGACAACACTGAAACAGCACAACAACGAACATTCACAAACCCAAAACTCAAGACACCGAAAAACTAGCTGTAGGTGCTACACATAATTTTTGAATGGAGATCGAGATACATTGAGGATTGGGAAATTCACCCTTTTCCCCACTGTAGTGCAATCTCGGAGTTGGTATATATAATTTGCAGGAGGTGTGGGGGGTGCAGCAGGCTTGCCCCCCCCTGCAGAAATGTAGAAAAATATTGTTGTGAAGCTAAACAGGGTCTATATTATAAGACTGACATTTGATAACATCGAACAACATATGATCAATACCATATGGTCGATGTCTTCAAACATCGACCTTATAAAAAGACAAAAAAAAAAAGAAAAAAGTACCCTAAAGGGTTTAAGCAGGGAGGCAAGCCCCCCATACCCCCTGCTACTTAAATATGCCAACTCTGAGTCAGCACTATATTGCAGTAAATGGAAATCTCTCCTTATGGAGATTTCCGTTTACACGCTCGAGATTCTGAGCGTTCGATATTCTTGTGTTGACAATGTCAGATTCTACTTTGTCGGCTTTTGAGAATATAATATAGACCCGCTAAACAGGACACTACGTTCATCATTTCACTGGAATGATTATCATTCGGAAAGTGCTTCGTGTTTGCCACAGAAGTTGCTGTAAATCACAGTATAGTTTAAAGAGACAGATGTCTATTTCTCCAGTAATGGACTTAATGTGTTTGTTTCAATCTTGTAAGTTTTACTATTGTGAACGTTCTTTGTTCTGCAGTTTCGATGTCATCTCGTTCTTTTCAGTTTCAGTCATATGTTAATTTGTTAAAGTGACAGCCACAAAATTGTGCTATAGTTACAGAAATTCTGAACTTGACAAATAAAGCAAAATTCCAGAAATACATAGGCAAAAGCACTCAAAAAACAATAGATGTAGTTTTATGCAGGGTTAGCAGGAAAAAATCACTGCCAGATCTAAAGCTAGGGAGAAGATCCTTGCCGATCAGTGCAGTCTTGAAAGTCACCAGAGTCTTTGTCTTCTTGATGTCCTTTGTGTTCTTTCTCTTATTCATCATAGTAACTTTCCTATTCTTTTAACTGAATTGTTTCCATTTATGTCTTCTGTGGGTTTGCATGCTGATGTCCTTCTTTGTCTTTGCTTTCTAAACAGAGGCAAAGGACTCATTTTCTATTTCTGTCTGATGCGTATTATTCTCTTCTTCTCCTCCTCTGCCTTTCTGGTAATGCAATATCATACCAAACCTTTCTTTATTTTCTGGTTAATCTGTAGAATTTCTTTTACTCATCCCTCAGCCATTTTGGCCATCTTCCTCCCTAGGGCCAACTTGACTTAAAAAAAAAAGATTTGCTACTCTTTTTCTCAGTTTCTACATAAACATTTTCTCATCCCCAGCCCCACTTTTCATTTGCTATGTGCCGTCCTCTTTTCATTTAACTGATCTCTTACTTCTCTTCTCTGCATGCAGTTCAGTAGCCAGTCAGATTCTGGAAAATGGTCATGTATATTACACACTTTTATTGTACTATTAGCTGTGTAAAGACAAAAACAATGCTACGAAAATACATTCTTTAGCTCTTCTTTCCCTATTTTATGTACTGATGTCTTTGTGAAGCATTTCTGTCATCAGAAGTGAAATTAGCAGAAACAGGAACTACAGATTGCAGGGTATTTTCATGTAGCATACGACCACTGAAATGCAATCTGTGGCTTAAAGTTCTAGTTTATTGACATGCAATGTTATCGCACATACTTAGCTAATGGCACAAGGGGGTTGTGAAACGAAACATCTTCTTTTTTGACTCCTTGTTTATGGCATTTGGATTACAAAACCATAATTCTTACAGAGTGTGAATCCTGTATTGTCGGACAGATAGTTTAAAACTCAAACTTCTTTCGTGTTTTTTTTTTTTTTGCCCAGTATGGGTATATGGGCAATATACATTTTTCCTCTTATGGTACACAATAAGACCAACAATAAGATAGTATAAAATCTGGATGTTTTTTACTTTTTTTTCCCATTATAATTGCTGTTACGACCAATGTCTGTATATAATTATGATGCAACTAAATTGGATACTATTGGATAGCACCAGACTACGGACTGTGCTCAAGAACATTCTGTAACTGATTAGCTTCTGTAGCAGCATAAAAACTGTTCCGTTGTAAATGTTAAGGTCAATATATCACTAAACTCATTTCCTCACCTCCTCTGGTAGCAGTAATTTTAATAAACCTGCAGTGCATGAAATAAGGTAAAAAGATGTTAGCCTCTTTTTAAAACATTCATAGCAAATGGACTTTTATTTTTGTTGTAAATAGTTCTGCTCTTCCCTTCTGAAAAGCCCTGTAAGTTTTACTTGTATAGAAGGCATTGCAAGTACATACAACAGCATACACTATATACTGAGTGCTACAGTTACAAAACTGATAATTCGCATACATGTTACCAGTCCCAGTACATCAGTACCTCATTCAGTTAATATGCTTGCGATGGTTACAATGATCTAGGATTGTAAATAAAATCTCCACTAAAGTTCTTACTCTCCTTTAACTAAAATCAGTAAGTTTTTTTAGCTACTCAGTAGATATGCTTGTGTGGGGCTACATATCTGGTGGTTTAGGATGGTCGGGTTATGTGCGATTGAATGAGCTCCATTCTAAAGTTGTGGGTTTGATTCCTCCACTCACCACTAACAAATTGTGTGACTCTAAGTCAGTTAAACAGAGATTGCTCCCACCTTAATCCTGGAAAAAGACTCTTTTGCCAACAGAGCCTACCTGGTTAACAAAGAAATAAATAAAGTTTGGGATAAGAACTTAAATTGGATATTGACCTTATAGATGTTATCCAGTATATTTGTGCTGCAGAGTCTAGATCTAACAGAGGGAGTTTTAACAAGACTCATCAAAGAGAATGCTAGTTCATCATGTACCAGAGACAGTAAAGTCTGAGAATGGAGGTGGAACATATAGTATAAAGTTTGATTGGTCAGTTCTACTGCATTATATGAAGCATACATTATCTCTAAGGCATACCTTCTCTTAAATTGGTTTGACAGCAATCTGCAGAGCAAAAAAATCTACCTTCAGCTTAACTCCTTCAGATCAAAATCTGACTCCAACATTAAATAATAATCCTTGTAGCCACAAATTTGTCAAATATCCTAAACTCCACAGAAGCCAGCCTTGTGGCAGGAGCCTTTACTAATAGCCTCAAAAATCTATAATACACATACTTTCTATTACTAACTTGACAGTACAAGCTGAAAAGACTGGTTCACCCCTGAGCTAAAATCACTACTCAAACTACAGTGATAAAGCATGGCATAATTGGAAAGCTGCATTCAACCCTAAACTAGAAAATACTTTATTCAACTAAGAAATCTTTCCAAGCAATACATTAAACCCCATAAAACCCAATTGATGAAAATACAACAAAACTTTTTATTAACCCCTATAAACAGCTCTCAAAATAAGTGAGCAGACTAACAGGAAGAAAAAAATTCTTCATCTAATCACAGTACTTTAAGCACTTTCTCTCCATCTGATTTCCTCTCAGAATTATGACACTATGCTGCACCATTATACACTTCACCTATACTTCTCAGCCTCCACCTTATATCCCGCCATTTTATTTCAAACAGGTTAAAAGTAAAGAAATACAGTCTCTCCTTGAGCAACTAAAAATTCACTGTTCCCCAGGCACAAATGGTTTCCACTCCTGATTAATTCATTATTGCAGAGACTACGTAATTGCACCATGCCAACACATGGTTCTGTATTACGTTGTCGAACTTTTAAAAGTTCTAACGCTATATGGTTGAAACCATATGTTTGAACTTTTAAAAGTTCAACGTGTTAATGGAGGTCTCCGTTCAGTGCGGAAAGGGAAGATTTCTCTTTATTGCACTGTAGTGCGGTCTCGGAGTTGGTATATTTAAAGACCGGGGGTGTGGGGGGTGCAGGGGTGTTTGCCCCCCTACATACAAACATTAGGTAGGGGTTTTTTTTGTTTTTTAATTTTGTTCAGTCGTTTTTGAAATTTTAAAGTTTGAACATATGGGTTCAACCATATAGCATTCGAACTTTTAAAGTTTCAATAACGTAATATGAACCCCAACACATATATCACATATATGCCCTTTATATAACACGAAACACCATGCCAGCTATATGGAAAGTAGCAATAATTAACTCCTTCCCAAAACAAAGCAATCCCTCTACATCACCAATTAAAACCTGCTCTCATCCAAATGGCATATATTCAGGTCAGATCAACGCCCATTAACAGCCATTTGGACACTTACAGACCAAATATTATTAGGAATTGACAAAAATGGACTTACTGGTGATATATTTATCAACCTGACCAAAGATTTTGATCTAGTAGATCACAAATTTCTACTAAATAACCTAGTTGGCATAGGCATTAGTCCAAAGCCACTACCCTGGTTTCACAACTCTCCTTCTGACTGCCACTTCTGTGTAAACGTCATCTCACCCTTATAACTCCTAGCCAAAATCAAATGAGTACCACAAGGTGCCATCCGTACTCCCTTCTTCTACTTTTTTCGCATAAATAAACTACCTTGTACCTATTCCACCTCCCCCTAACTCTTTATGCTGATGACATGTTCCTATTCAAATCGAACAAATCTTTAACAGTCCTTCAGAAATAACTATAGGCTGGCTTTCTTGCTCTTAACACTTGGATCAGTAACAAAAAAAAAAACTCTCACTCTTTAACTCTTCCAAAACAAAAGCAATGCTCTTTGGAATGAAGCTAAAACTATGCAAAGCTCCCCTCACCATTACTAATCATTGATTACAATACCACTGCATTAGAAAAAATGCTCTTCATTTAAATACCTAGAATTTTTTTTAGATCCATCTCTTAAGCTCAACCTGCAAATAAAAACACTAGGAAAAAGATTAATTACTCCACTACTGTGCTGGACCGAGAGAATCTCCCCCTTTTCTTTTTGAATACTCAGCAACAGCAATAGCCAAATGCATTCTACTAGGCCAAGCAGAATATGAACTCCCACTAATAGTATATACCTCATAAAGAAACTCCACAATGAGTCAATCACCAACAAAATCTGCAAAGTTCATCCCATGCCCTAAAGCATGAACACCACTCTATAACACTACAAATAGTAAAATAGCTCCCAGTCAAAGATCTGATCTGTTCATAGGTTTATGGGTGATTACAAGGCTAGTGACTCCAGGGGACTTTTGTAAGCGTATTCATGCTTGCCAAATAGCCAGAAATCAGAATCAAATCCTGTATCTTGTGTCTGTGTGGTGAAGACCTTAATCGTTATACCATCCCCTCCCCCATAAATTTTCAATCTCCTACACAGCCACACAGTTTCCTCATTGGCAGCTAAACTAACAAGGGAACAGTTTTCCTACAACCTAAAAAATCAAGCCTCCCAGGTGCTACATTCCAGGCTCCTAAAAAATGTTACAATGCACAGATCGATGCTTTTACTTAGTGGGGCCTATCCTTCCCAATCTCAAAGAAATATACTCTTACTCAAAATTCAGCACACAACTAACCATTATCTTCATGATAATACTACATGTAAATACCGCCCCTCTAGACAAAGTACCTAACAGAATCATGCTCTGTGCCATCAGTTTACCTTCTAACAAGTTTTGTATGATATCACTTACAAACACAGCTAACTCGAGTTAGTCTGACTGCACTGTACATAACTGTATATATATAGTTATGCGCTGTGTGTGTGTGTGTGTGTGTGTGTGTGTGTGTGTGTGTGTGTGTGTGTGTGCGTGTGCGTGTGCGTGTGCGTGTGTGTGTGTGTGTGTGTGTGTGTGTGTGTGTGTGTGTGTGTGTGTGTGTGTGAGTGTCTATATTGTATATATTGATTACCTTACCATTCTGTACGTTATATACATGTTTTTTGTTTCTTTGCTTCCTTATTTACTTCTCTCAGGGCTGAGACTGAAATTGGTCTTTTGTGATTAATGCTTTACCCTGGGTAACAAATTCAAATTCAGATAAATAAGTACATACATAACTAACCAAATAAATAAATAAAATAAGATAAAATAAAAACATTAATTGACACTATGCTGCTTATGTGAGAGTAGTTTAACCTATTGGTAAGCTGTTCAGAGTTACAATCTAACTCCAAAAGGAGCACCACAGTCCCATATTTTTTAGCTCTGCACTTTGTTATATGATCCTGATAGTCTCAGCTTTTAGTGTGGACTAAATTAAGTGCTAAGATAGTTGTTTCATTCCCATTGGCCAAGCAGCCTGATGCCTTGGCAAGTGTATCCGGTACTTCTCATAATGCCCTTATACAAAAATCTGAAAAGGTAAGAATGAGAGGGTTATCATCTCTATGTAAACTAATGCTGTAAGCACCATACAAAAATCCAGTACCAGTATGCATCCTGTATTAAGAGACGGGGGTACAAGAAAAAAACAAAAAATATGGAAATGATCGAAGGGGTAGACTTGCTGAGTGCCTTTTAATGTTCTGAGAGTTACTCAAATGCTGATATAAGTTGTACTGTGCATTTTCCCCTATAAATGGATTACTAATTAATAATATAAACAATGGGAAAAAACATTTTAATTGCCACCCCAGAAATCATCCTTCTGCTGTATGTCTGGCACTTGAACATAAGCATAAAGAGTGAGTATCTCCCCATTTCTATAATATGTTAAGAGATCTGCTTTTCTCATTTTGTCTGTCGCTAAGGATGAGATCCAGAAACACTGCCTCCAATGTGTAACTAACATTTAGGTAAAATAACAGAAAAGGCAGCAGAGTAATTCAAAGCTGACCATATGGAATGGAAATGCCTCATAACTACGTGCATACTGACAAGTGCAGTATGCATGCAAGGCAGTAACAAACTATAGTTAAGCATGCATAAATGCAAGGGTGCAGCTGAAGAACAATGCACGGTTACCAAGGTGAGTTGGAAGCAATGAAGAAGCAAATAGTGATGTAGTTTGGATTGCTTAACTGGCACGAGTGGATTCTATTCCAGTGATTATTGCCAGTGTGCATGCTGCATCATCTGCATAATAATATAATAAACACTGGCAGCTCCAACCCACAAAGGACAAAAGCAGTGCCAACTTTTAAAGCCAGTGGTGACTACACGGGAGGAGGTAGACTGCTACCCAATGGAGAATGTTTTATCATCTGTATCGTGTGTGTCAGGACATGAAAATGCATGGTACCAGTGGTCACCCCATCTGCTGCAAACAATATTCATATCAGTACTATTGACTGTACCTACATTACTATCCAGACACCCAGCTCCAGTGATATTCATGCTTAAGTCAATCACCATGGGTACTGCTCAAGTAAATACTGTTCATTGAATGAAACCACAAAGGTACCTATCAGATGTTTGAATTAAATACCCCAGAGAAAACACACTGCTAATGTGGGATCTGCTTTATCTCACACATTTCAGACAGGCACCATATCACTCACCAGGCAGATTATTAGACATAAATATTCTCTAGAACCATGGTGATTAACACCTGTAAGGTTCAGCAAAGTATGTGGTGTCTGTGGTGCACTGCATATTGCACAACCTTACCCTGTACACCCCAACCACAACAACACCACACTCAACACAACAAGCAGCAAAATAGTGTGGAGATTGATGCATTAGTGCACTACCCTCAAAGAACCATGACAACAAGCAAGAGATCCATACAAGACAGATGTGACCCATAACGATTGAGCAACTATTTGGCTAAGGTAGGGGTACTGGGCATTGCTTGTGAGTAACTTTGCTTATGAGATGTGTACATGCCACAGAATGGTCTGCTACTAAGTACTGAAGACTAAAAGGTGAAACTATATTTGAATAAAACTACTACCTAAAAACTGACACACGAAAAATACTTTGATTGAAAGTAATCCATTTTCCTCCTCCACACCCCCTTAACTGAGTATAACTTCAAGTTTATAGTACCTTAATGCATTTTATGTAAACCGAAGAGAGAAGCTCTCCTTAGAAACACTCCTTTTCCATTTTTATATGCACCATTTGCAAAAATCTGGAAAACTACATTTTTTTATATCAGTCAAATGTAATTTAGCCAAACTGTCTTTGGTATACTTACTTGCTCCAATCACAAACATGAGGGTAAGACAGAATTATACAACCAAATTTCAAAAGCATGACACAAAAGTTGCTATGTGTCAAACTGCCTATATTCCCATAATATCCTTAGTAAACAGCATAAAATGCACCATTTATTGTTGCAACCCTATCCCATGGGAATGATGGATCCTGCATTTTATACTGCACACAGCTAATGATCATGACCATGTGCACCTACCACAAGGTTATCTTTGGCAGCCTGGGCATTGACTGAGAATGCAGTAGTATGCCTCACACGTGTCTGTTGTAAGAACCGTAATGCCAGTGCAACTAGCACAGAAGTGAACAGATGGTGTAGCCACAGGAAGAGATTATGATCAGGCATTACTGGCTACAATATGAATGGGAATCCAATTATCTAATGACTCTTGTGATGCAGGTTTATGTCTTATATGCTATGGAATGCACAATACAGGACATGCAGGAGGTGGCATTGAAGCCTTTTTCAAGATCAAGGTGTCAGTGCTAAATGTTTAAGCCTGCAGCTTACTACACAAACACATGTGAGTGGCTGTGCGACATTGCAGCTGTTTGGGAGGGCTGAATACATGCATTATATCCTGCTTTATGCTTCCCATAAAGCTCATGTGCATCCTGCACTAGACAGCCTATGTGTGTACTTAAGGATTGCTAGGGATTGTAATGGCATGCCTTGTGAAGCAATATTATCCTATAACATGCCTTCTAATTGTATCAGTGCATCTACAGCATCAATATTTGCTGTCCCAACACAGGTTGCCTGTTGCTGTGAAACAGAACTACAATGTTATCACACCAGTATATGTAAAGGATCCTTTCTAACTATCGGACACACAGCCATCAAGGGTTGAACCCATAGAACTGGATGCATGCTGGTTGTGGTCAAGGTATACTGCTATAGGCATGCTTAACTGTGGCAACAACCTATAGTGCTGGGAATAGTGTGAACAGTGTGGTCTGTTCAGTAATATGTCTGCCATAATTATTTTGCTTTTCTTTTGGTTGTGTTTGTCACTAGCACCAGCAGAGTTACTATAGGCATTCACTGTGACCATAGCCACCACAACTTGTATTCCACTCTCACTTGTAACAAGCTCAGCTGTGATACGGTACACACTATGTCCACTTCAGGTTGGTAACCTACAAATATGTTATCAAAGCTGTATCTGCCTTCCTCAGAGTTATCATCAGAGACCCTGAGATAGACATAAAAAGCATATTTATGAATAGTCATCTCTCTGGCAGTTGACATAGTGCTACAACACTGTCGTCAGTGAGTGTAATAATTTTTAAAACACAATATATAACTGAAGTAGCTAACATACAGACACGTAAAAAGTAATGTAAAAATTTGTCTTACTTTCATCACAATATGCACCCACAGTTAAAGACATTGTTGTGTTACTATACTAGTTTTGGGGGTTCATATCTTTGCAACAGTTCTGGCATTTGATGTAAACATCTCATTTGTAGAGTGTGCAGAGAATCTGACAGCAGTAATTAATACAACAGATTCCTGCAAGATGGCTGAAGTTACACACAGAGGAGGCCTTTATGCTGGGTGCACTCATATCTAATCCATCCTCAAGTCTCCTGGCAGACACCTCTAGAACTAGGGTGAGGAGAGACTTCTTCTGTGGAATGAAGGTGAATTTGAATGCCTCTTAAGATCCAGCCATATTATACTCCTTTCGGCTTATTTCTCTAATTTTCCACTTAGCATAGTCCATCTTATTTAAATATAGCTCTCTGATTTTAGTCTTCCACGACCACCAAAATCACTAATAGTTGTAGCTCTGTCCACCCACTTGTGATCCCTGTTCTCTTCTCTGTCCATCAGCAGTGGTCTGTCCACTTGTCCACCTGAAATGTTTAAGAAGAACCTCATTATTCATTTCCATCTGACCATACTCCTGCATGAGAACAACAAATGGACTCTTGGTAAATATGCATGACTCGACACTAATTACTGTAACACTACACAAAGCACCTGTAATAGGGGAAACATGCAGTGCAGGTACAGATCTTTTGGAGACTGCATGGTAAAGTAAAGGATATACTAACATCACAGTACTCCAATGCATAGAACAAGTATGACATTCTATCTCTAAAAGAAGTTGTAATTGGGCCTCCATATACATTAATGCATGGTGCAGCATGTGCATTGGTACTGAAATGCTGGCATCAATTGCTATCATATAACCAGATGTACGACATACAGACAGGTACACACCATAGGGAACACATTGTACAGAAGACATGTACATCAAGTTTGCCATATGCAATGCTGTGCTGACATCTGTATATAGCCAGTGCTACAGCGTAAGTGCACATAGACATGCCATCCTATGAGACATGGCGACACATTCTCAGTGCATGACAGAGCAGAGACAGTATATTGGCATGTGTAAATGGGCAGTACTATTGTCTGTGTATGTGAATGCCTGAATTTAAGTTGCATGTTTACTCTGTGCTTGTATACAACACGTTTCAACAAATACCATCCCAGGTCCATCAGGAGCATTGTGGACAAAAAGGTACATGGTGCTGTGACTTCTACGTGTACTACCCACAGTTGAATTAGGCAAACACAAGGGTCTTTATGTCATTGTTGACACGCTGGTTATGTGTTCTCCTGACAGATGCTGATTATATCCAATGATAGCTCTCTAGTAGTAAATGTTAGCATGACACATGTTGCATATGTACACAACAGTAGGATTCATAGTTCGTCATGATACACAAATGTCTGTGACAATATATAGGTATAGAGCAGCTACACTAGCCATGGTAGTGTTCATCCCTGTAGATATTTCATAGATGTGCACATATAGCACACACTGTGGTAAACTGCTCAATCCATATGCATAATTTCTGAAGCAGTCATAACCATAGCTATGTATGCCATTATACACATGTGCAGTGAAATATGTGCCACCTGTCAATATGGACATCACAGCACAGATTTCACATGCACTTCTGTGCATATGGGGCATGTTGGGATTATGTAGGGTGCAATGCCATGGGGAAGGAAACAGATTTAAAATGTGATGTCTGTATTTTTTTTGTTTTACAATTCATGGTGTAACACATTTATAACCTACATCTAAGCTTTGTGAAATCTACAAAAGAAACTGCATCATGGAATCACATTTACAATATGTGTTAATAGTGACAAGAGAATTGTGTTTGTTCATTTAAGTAATTTAGAGAAAATATGTTTGGAGCCTATAAGTTTATTCTTAATGAATGTAAGAGAAGTGTTTGTTACAGGAATTAATTACTTGTTGCCTGTAATTGCAAGGAGGTTGCAAATGGTGTAGTCATGAAACTCTTGAGCTCTGAGTTAAAGCTGCAAAAGAGACATGTACAGGAGGTAACAAAACTATGCAAAATCCCATGTTTACTTTCTGCTCTCTCCTGTATATGTGAAACAAGTTAGTTACCTCTCATTTCTTGGAGGAAAAAAAGAGTATAAGCTAAAGTATTTACGCTGAGTTGAAAGTAGTGTAAAGTCAGTCCTGCTATAGAATTTAGTAGTGCAGAGGGGATTAAACATGGAAAAACACACTCATGAAGCAAGAAACCAAGTACCAGAAAATTTACTGTAGATTAAGCACTTACATCCTTTAACAGGTAAGTTAGTACAGAACTTCATCAGAATTTTTTCTGGTACTTGGTTACTTGCTTCAGGAGTGCATTTTTCTGTGGTTAGTTCTCTCTACACCACTGATTTCTGTGTTCTTGGTTGTTTAGTAGTTCTACCGAAGACTTGTCATGGACTTTCCAATAAGTGTACTAGCACCTTCTCGTTATACAAGTGTTTATTCCATAAACAAACAGCAAGTGAAACAACAACACAAAACTCCAATTACTGACAGTACATAAATGAAAGCAAAACCGAAGAACTGAAAACTGGTTAAGCGCTTTCACCCACTCATATGGTGGGCTTCATCAGAACATCTTCTTTATGCTAAGTCTCGCGTTTTATTTAAAAAAAGGCGCCAAAAACAAAAGATACAATGTGAAACTTTGTATCTACTGCTAAAAACACGCCTCTTAAAGCTGAAACAAACATAAACAGTATTTCCTATTTAGGTCTTACATATAAACAAGCATTTTCCTTTCCATAACATATAAGACTACTTGTCTAGTTGTAAACCATGATCCACTACATAATACAGAGCAGACTTCTATTAACAAAAGTAACCATTAAACTATGTTAAGAAATTATGTTAAAAAATTATTGTGTCACTTGTTATTTTCCTTAGTGTTGCTCTTAATTCTTCTAGGGTGGGCTCTTTTTCCTCTTTCACTGTGGGTGCATCTGGGGCTGTACAGCTTCTGTGGGGTTTTCTTCGTTCAGGAGATGCTGGAAGTACTCCTTCCATCTGCCTTTATGTCCTTTGGAATGGTGAACAAGTTGTTGCTGCCATGCCTTATGAAGGTTTTCTGTCTGATAACTGTCTTCTCTAGCTGTCTTTATTTGCTTTGCAGCCTGTTAGGGTTTTTTTCTGCCATCAGCTGAGTCTCTTTCCAGGAGCTTGTAGGGTGCCTCTGATTTCCTTTTCTTTATTGTGACTACTGTCTTATCATATTTGTTAGCCAACCAGTAGTCGTCCTTAGCTGATCCACCTTTTCTGTCTCCTATTTTTTCCTGGACTTCTGCATTCCACCACCAGCTTTTCTTATGTACCTTATTTGCATTACATTCTCCTATCATTTGCTGAAGTTCTTGGTTCGGAGTCAGTACTGCATCATATACAGTATTGCATCATGCTGTGTGTACCTTACATCTAAGAGTTCAACAGTATCCTGTACTGTTTTGCTGTTTTGTTGTCACATATGGTGTATTATATGGTACAAGGTGTATATGGATGTATTCCATGTTACACATGCATAGGTGTGCCTTGCATGTTACATGTGTTACCAGTGCATGACAAGTGGTGCAGGTTACTGACCATACAGATAAACCAGTATCGATGTATACTGTGAATGTCAGTACACTAACTATTGCTAATGCCCCACACAGTGGTTAGCCACATGTCAGCATGTGTGTTGGTTATTTGGTCACTTGATTGTGGTATTGGCATTATGGGACTGTTTTTTCTGTAATCACATATACTCCCAGATCAAACATGCCAGTATTATCAATGGGTTAGTCTTTGTATAATACAACTAATGTGGCCTTGTTTAAGATTCTTGTTTGTGCAAACCTTCCTTTTGTTTCTTACTATGGGCCTTCAAAACAAGCTAATTCTGTACAGGGCTATCCATGCTTTCTGGGTGCATGTGGTATCTGCAGCTATCCTCTGACGTATTGCTTATATTACAGCTTCAGCAGGTGTTAGGAAACTATCCCCCATTCCTCTCACAAGCATATTCATTCACATGCCTAACAATTACAATGCAACTACTGTACTTGGGAAAACATGGAAGCACATTCATATGTAGTTTGCATGATTCCACATAGTGTGCACAGCTTAGTGGACTTTGCATCCTTGGTGAGATACCACAATTCCCAGCTGGCATGTCTGTGTACTGTACTCCACTGTGCTTGATTCATATTTGCTTGCACTTGACCATGACTGAACTTTGTGGCTGTGCATTCCCATACCTCTTTGCTGCCATTCTCTTACCACTTCTTGGTATGTAATATGAATCATTGTTCATGAGTGTAGCTGCAGACAGAGGACATTTTACCAGGACGGCTAGAAAGTGGACTAAAGTTTCTGTTTCTTAGATCAATGTTTAAGTAAAAATCATATAGTTAGCACTTAGATTCCTGGCTAGCCTGAAGGACTGAGGAATATCAATGAAGGAATCAGGATGGGTATGAATTCATGCATTGGCTTATGTCCATCCTGTTGATATTCAAACACTCCTTCCCATGCAAGAAGTAGCAAGTTTCTGAAGTCTTTATGAAATTCATATTAGCTGCTTTCATATATAAGAGTTTTCATGACAGCATTGACCTTATTATTTTAAGACTTATTTTTCCCAAACTGGTTTTACTAATTACCAAGACATAGTGGGCAGCTGTAGATGACTGAGGAACTCCAACACATCTATCTCCATCTCTGACCAGGGTAGCTCAAAAAATGCAACTTGTTTTCTGGGTGAAAGCAATACTAGGACTTCTTACTGTTTCTATAATATAGGCAGCCCAGCTCTATATTTTTGAAGCCTTGGTTTTTCCATTCTGTAAGTTTGTTATGCCTGCTTGACTTGTCAAGATAAAAAAAAAATAAACAATTAAAAATCTCCAATAGTTTGTTCCATATTGCTCATTCAAGCTACAGACTTATTTGAGTAAACATGATTACATTTATGGTCCCTCAAACTAACAGTTACGACATTATACTTATCTCTTGGGATTCAGAAACATTACTACCAGTGGTAAGCACTTTTTATCGCTGGTGGTGCTGTTTCAATGGCCCTGCCACGGTTCCTTTGACTTACCCAAATGTAAACAAGACATTCTGTGGGAGAGTCATGTGATAATGAATTATATGCTGACTCCTGAAATGCCTGTGGTAAGTGATTTTCCACAGGCGAGCAATTAAAAGAACTGCTCAGCCACCAGCCATGTTAATTAACCCCACCAAAAGCTTGTGTTCACCCATTATTTCCAACAGGAGAGATTTTGTGTGTGTGTGTGTGTGTGTGTGTGTGTGTGTGTGTGTGTGTGTGTGTGTGTGTGTGTGTGTGTGTGTGTGTGTGTGTGTGTGTGTGTGTGTGTGTGTGTGTGTGTGTGTGTGTGTGTGTGTGTGTGTGTGTGTGTGTGTGTGTGTGTGTGTGTGTGTGTGTGTGTGTGTGTGTGTGTGTGTGTGTGTGTGTGTGTGTGTTACATGTGACTGGGTAAGTGTGATTGAGTGAGGCATATTGATTTTTTGTGGAGGCTTTGGATGGACCTGATATGAATTTAGGTCTCCTTATGCTCTGCAAAAATAATTCCTCAAATTAACTTTTTAACAAATTCACTGGAACTGCCAAAAGAATCAAAATTAAAATCAAGATAGATAGACAACTTTATTGTTAACAAAAGCCATAAATAACCACCCCCTCCTCATCAGTCATAGCTAAAGCTTTAATACCAGATTTTTAACCATTCATATAATCAGTGATGGGAACATTTTCTGTACTTGATGATACATAGAACTGGGTATGTCTTAGATATAATGAGGTTAAGTACACGGGGCATGGATCAACAATAAAGCATGAACAAATGTGAATAAAACTTAGTAAGGAATACTTTAGAAGACTTAAATTACTTTGGAAAACAGTTGACATCTAGGAACAAAATCCAAGCTATAAACCAATTTGTTCTTCCTGTCCCAACTTACAGTTTTGGAGTGACTGACTGGCCCCAAAAGGTGTTGGATAGATTAGATTGGAGAACAAGAAGGATACTTCACCAAATGATTTATAAAAATCAGTATATACCAAGATTACATATTCCCCATTCCAAAAGAGGGATGGGCCTCCTTGATACTGATTACACGTATAGATCTGCAATCATGGGACTCCACATATATCTGCTGAAAGCACAAGACCCAAACATAGTGAATGATTTGAAACATGAGAATAAATCTAAAATGACTTCTCTGCTTAATTTTGCAGAAGCAAATCAGCATCAAGCAGGAATGGAAATCAAACCAGAAGTAGATAAAAATCAGGCAGCAAGTGAATGTGCCAAAAAACAAAAGAAAGAATATAAGGTGAAAGACCAGATGAGAAGACAAGAAATGTGGAAAAAGCATAAATATAGTTGCAAGTATAGAAAACCCCTGGATGAACTTCATGTTAATCAGGAACGAACACAGGAATGGTTAAAGAGAGGTGAATTCAAACCAAGAGATGAAAGGTTAATTTTTGCAGCCCAAGACAGTGTGCTATGTACACGCTGGTTTACAAAGTCCATTGAACATGTGGGAGAAACAGACAAATGTAGGTTTTGTAAAACCGAATTGGAAACAGTCACACACATTGTTGCTGGCTGCGACATACTAATGGCAGAAGGACTGTACACTGAAAGGCATAATAATGTGGCAAGATTGTTGCAGTGGGGATTGTGCAAACATTATGGTATTGAAGTGACTGAAAAACACTGGAAACATGAGCCACAAAGCATCACAGAAAATGATGAAGTTTATATCACATGGGATCACCCATTACCAACAGTTCAAAAGATAGATGCTAGAAAACCGGATATAGTGGTCCAAGAAAAGAAGACAACAGTAGCATTGATTATTGAAATCACCACACCCAGTGACTACAGCGTCTTGCATACAGAGAGACACAAAGTCATAAAATATCAGGATCTGCAGGCAGAAATGGGAGCAATGTGGAAGAAATATACCCAGACAGTTCCAACAGTAGTAGGAGCAACAGGTCTTATAAAAAAGAATCTACAGTCGTATTTAGATGTTACTAATCCATGTAACTCGGTACGAATTGCAGAAAGAGTCATTACTGGGCATATTGCGGGTGCTGCAAAGAGCACTTTTGGCTGACATCAAAGAATGAAACAATACTAATTTCATAAACTTTAATCATACATTGACTTAGGAATGGGGTCCATTCTCATCATGGTATTAGAAACCCAAAAGATTTGGAGAAATTAAAAATGGCATGGCACTATTGGACAATCGTTGTCATGTTCAGGGATTCACATCTATGACAATGAATGTTTTCATCCAACAGAAAGAGACTTTTCATTGAAAGAAGGTACACAACCCCACCCATCCCTTCACCTGAAAAGTCAAGGCAAACCTGCCAAGGTTTATCATTTTTCAGAAATCTTCCTTTTCTATTTCAGACATACTAACTAGAACCATTCTGGAGCAAATAATAAAAAAAGTGTGGCAAGAGAAATGAAAGTGGAGGATAGAAGATGTGATTGGAAAGAAAATGAATAACAAAGAAACAGTAAAATTGTTGACTTATTATAGCCTATTTCTATTTTAAATACTTGTTTAAGAATGGAGATATCAAATCTGAATGTGGCTAAAAAAATCATACAAGATTAGAGCTCGTAGGTCAAAAACAGCTAAAATAAGGCATATTGTAATGTTTATTTACTTTTTTATTGGCATTTGTTTACAGGGGAAGTCTGACTGGTAATAAATATCCATTTTCAGCTGAGGCCCAGGAAGAAAAGTTCCAGCAAGTCAAATAACATCAAATAAAATAGTAGTATAGATGTAATTAAAAAGCATATATACATATAATTTGACAGTTAAATACATAAGATAAAATAAAGCACGAGGAGACACCAGTGATGTAATGATAAAAGAAAAAAATTACAAATATTACAATCATTATATACAAAAGTATTAGAAGCATAGTCTACTATGCTAGTAAATAGTCAAAAAAGATGATACAAGTCCCCTAAGAATGGTGAGAGGGCAAGTGTTGAAAGGTTATAGATAGATGGTATGATGAAAAGTTAGTAAGAATGTAAAGTTTTTCTTGATGCTGACCTTACAGGAGACATGCATGGGATTAGCCATGAGTCAGCAATGTTAGTGAAGATTGTAAAATTCTTGTTCTTAAAATGTTTTGCAATAATTTGGAGCTTTTCTCCACGAGCCTCTGCTGAAAATGAGCTTCTAACCAGTTGGACTTTCCCAGTAATCAAATCTCAGTAAATAAATTAAAAAATAATGAGAAATTCTTTGAAAGAGGACTTAAATACATGGAGGTTTGATGATAACAATTAACTCCTGGCTCAATCTGAGATGTCTAAAACTACTCAGACTTCAGACAACAGCTCAAGAAACACTTCTTCACCCAAAATGCAGCTGCATTCAATCAGGTCATGTTACATGAACCCTGCAGTTCTCTCACATAACCCTTTATTTCTTTTTTATCCTTCCTTATATCATCTTGTCATACCCTTACTTATTGCCTCTCATTCATCTTACTTCCCCCTTCTTTTTTGCATTTCTCTAAATTTTCTCCTTTCTACTCCTCTTCTCTCTGTATGCCTGTCTAACTTTTTATCTGCCTTCTCCCCATGGTAAATAACAAAAAGAACCAATACTGAGGTTAACCAAGTCAGCAAATCACAATGTCAAATGCCAAAGAAAAAAATGCTGACTATGGAAACACCCAAAATAAAAGACTTTATTGCAAAGAAAAAGCAAAACTTTCAAGTTCAAAAAACCCTTCTTCGGTGCTTAGAAACAAACAGTAATCAAACTTTCTGTTATAAAACCTCAAACCAATCATATGATGCAGCCCAATCATCATTTAAACTAACAGTACTAAAATCCCGCGAATCAGCATGTTCATAAGAAACATTGTATCTAAAATATAGCTATATAACTACCAGCTGATCAGGTGCTAATAAAAAAAAAAAAAAAAAAAAAACCTTAGACATGGGTTGACAGAAATTATCAGTGATCAGCATATAGTATTGTCTTTAATTCAAAATATTTATATTAGATCTTTTTAAACTTCCCATTTCATTTCAATTAAATATAATAATTAAATCTAAATAATAATAAATTATAAATATAATTCAATATAATTATATAAATATATAATTATATATACTGTACTTATGCTCACCTATATATCTTTTGTGATCAGTTTTCTTATAAATTACTTATTAAACTTTTTAAACTATTGTTATTTTTTTTAAATTATTGATAAACATTGTTAAACTTGTTAACTAATTTCATTAAATTACTATATAACCTTGCGGAGCTTTTCTCCCCAGGACTCTGCTGAAAAAGGACACCTGGAGTCCAGTCAGACAATCCTTGTAAACAAATGTTAATACATAATAAATAAAAGTTGACAAGCTAGGATAAATAAAGCTGGGTCCAGGGTAACAGCACTTTTACCCATTAAACTGATTTGGACTTCTGAATTTGAATATAAATTAAACATAACAGTTATTAATGAATTACTGAAAGATGTTTCAGTAACAAATAATGAAAGTGTCCCTTAAGACAGATTAAAGGAATGTATGGGAGGATGGCCTAATGGTTAAGGTGTTTGCCTTACAAACACCAGGTACAGGGTTTGAATCTCACAGGGGATAGTTCTCTAGGCTTAAAATGGATCACAAGGGCAGTTAGCCTAGTACGAATCTATGAATAACAAAAGAGGAAAATGTTGCAAGTCAACAGATTACCTATGTGAAATCCCCATTTAACAGTCTAGAAAACTTTTTGCAACATACATAGCAGATAATCTACTATTGTCTTCATTTGGACATTAGCAGTTGATGCACTGATTTTGTAATCAGCATTTAGAATAGACATTGGCTTTAGAATGAGATACCTCTCAGCTTCTTTGCTTAAGAATTCTGGATAATCTGAAAATAAAGACAGTGGAACAAAATCAGGGACAGTTTTTAAATACTGCTCTAATTAATAGAACAAAAGGTTTTACTTCAAGAATTCTCATGATAAATATAATAATAAGTATTTTTAACTCTTCATGTTTGGCATTAATGACTAACTATAATCTTAATATATTTACCATAAAATCTAAAAAAATAAATTATAAGGAATAGGACAAAATTATCAGGAAAAATCATGACATACTGCAAAATCAGGTACAGCTGAGAGGTCTGTAAGCTGATATTTTGGTAGCATTTCATTGCTGTGCATAAGATGCATTTTTTGTTTGTGCCATCACTGGCACCAAGGTCCAGTTAGAAATTTTAAATGAGTAATTAGTGCTTTGAATATGGGAACAGCTAGATATGTAAGTCAATATAGAATGTCTGAGTAAAAGCACACACCCAAAAGTCTTATTATTAGGTAATTTATTAAAGGAAAGTCCACCCTCGTCTGTAGTTTAACTCAGTCCTAAGGTTTCTTTTCTCTATATGATATGATTCCAGTATGGTTTAGTTACCAAGAACCACTCTGCAGTTTATAATATTTTAATTTCCTTATGGTGAAATGGAAGTAAGGGAAAGGCCACCCACCTTTTTTGTAAAGCTTAACCTCTTGCATGTCTAGCAAAGGAATTTTTTGTCTCCACCTGCAGGATATACCACAGACATATGCAAATCTGTAGTTTTTCCTAGTAGGTACTGCCTACAGTCTTATATAGACAGTCTTCAGTCTTGTTGCAGCCAGCAGCTGTTGCAAAACATGTGGAAAGTGGTGTGTAGAAACAGTATCATTGCACATAGCTGACTATATATTTTTGAACAGTATCATTGTACTTGACCATATATTTTTGAACAGTAATTCATTTTTAGAGGTATTCTTTTCTGCAAATGCAGCATCTTTACTAACAGAAATGTTTTATTCTTATTGCAAAGTACAATAAATTGAAATTAATATGTCATACCCAAAGATTAGATCTTGATGGCCAGTGCCATGGCATAGAACATGTAAAGCCCTAGCTATGGCCCAGGCAACCTAGGTTCAGTTAGCAGCTCATGCATCTGAGACTCTAGCATGGAGGGATGGGTATGCCCATCCTGGGAGGAAGGTACTCATCTACGTGTTCCATGTAAAGGGGGGTCCACAGAGGGATTAGCCCTCAAAGGTACTAGCGAATGCGGCGGGGATCAAGGGGAAGGTCATAAATTAAATGGATTATGGTGTCATTGTGTCACAATGTAATAAATCAAAGGGGTAGCAATAGAACAACATAAGTGGAAATATGTAATGTTCAGTATCAGTACACATAGCTGACCACATCTGTCTGGATAGTGACCCACTTCTGGGAGGTATTCTTTTCTGTAAATGCAGCATCTTTGCTGACAGTAGTGTTTTAGTCTTACGCAAAGTACAGTAAATAAATATTTTTTGTCACACACAAGGATTTTGTTCTGGATGCACTGATAGTATGAAACAGTATAAAAAGCCAAAGAGTAACAATGCAACAACAGAAGTGGAAGAAGGTAATGCAAAAAAAAAAATGTTTGTTATTACAAAAAATTTCAGAAAAATCCAAATTCAAAACGACAAGGTTTTATATATTTTGTACTATGCTAAACTGTAAGCACAGAAAAAATGATATAAATTATACAGTTAAATACTTTATTTGTGTGAGCAATGTTTATTATCACACAAATACTTATCGTATTATTAACTGTGTGATCTCAATGCATGGTAGACCAGATTTTAGTGTACTGGCTACTATTACACTCTATTCAAAGTCTAGTTCTTAATATTAATTCAACCTTTGTATTTCAGACAGCCACTGCAGAGGCCTAAGGCTATGAATTCATACAGTTCAGTGTTTGATTCCCACAGCCTTAATTCACCTTTTATGTGACCTTGAGCAAATCACATAAAGTGTTTTGTCATTATTTCATGACTTACTTGTTACACCATCATATGTGATGTATAAAATGCTGATCTGCATCCTTGTTATACCAGTTTTACTTATCAGCCATAAAAAAAAAAATCCCCACATAGAGGACACTGAGGTTTAACATTGATCTTTAACCTCAGTGACATCAACTGAGGGGAAAAAGTAAGAGGTATCCATTAGACTTTAATGGACACAAGTTGCACATGCACAAAGAGGCATCCATTAAGGTCTATGGACAGCCATCTTCATAACGTTAGGCAGGGAAATACTAAATTTGTTTGAGCCACAAATCTAAAATAAAACGTTTACTAAGCTTTACATTAAAAAAATGGCCCAAATAAATACAGATACTCTGCTACAAACTGCATTGTGGCATTTAAGTCAGCAGATGTCAGGATGCAGTCCCATAATGTGACAAAACACTGTGTTAACAGCACAGTGCTTCAAAGCAATTGGGAATCTGAGCTAGGCTCCTTAATGGTCTCTTGGATTGCATGCCTAGTACTGACCTATGAAAAGTTTATTGAAGCACATCTGGGCATTTTTAAGTGTAAAGAAAGAGAAAACTTTGCATTATGTTTTATCCTGGTATGTCTCATCAAATAGAAATTGAGATAAAAAAACTGTTAGGTACATTAGTTGCAGTCTTATTTCACTCCAGAGGCAGTCAGTATCTCATTTATGATGACTACTGCTCAAAGTATCCAGGAGTCTTCAAGTTACATGATACATCTTCACAGTCATTACTCAGTTTCAGCATATAACGTTTTTATTGAGATATCCCCAAGCTAATGGCTAATGGCCAAGTGAAATAAGATATACAGAATGTCAAAAAATTAATGGAAAAAGGGTGCTGCCAGCTAAATCAAGATTGCTGTCCAGCTCTGCTTGAGTAGAGAAGCACTATATTTCAGCCAGCTAGGTTGTCACCATCTCAATTATTAGTGGAGAAAAAAACAAAAACAAAGTTGCCTACCTTACCAGCACTTCTACAGTGAGATAAAGTACTAAATGAAAAACTGATATGGCAGAGAGCTCAGTGAAACAGAAATCATGTTATGACAGTTCAGCTAAAATACTCATTTTGAAGCCTACACAAGTTATAAGAATTCAAATTTTATTCAATAGATATTTGGAACAGCAAGCTGCTGTTGTTATTAATCAAACCAATACAAAGCAGCCATGAACAGTAGAAATCAGAGATGGTCAGAAGCTCAAGTGTAACTGAAGATATTTGCATCAGACAGGACTATTCTCAATTCAGTATAATGAAGCGTCAGAGTACTCGAAAGGGGCAGTTCACGCCAGAAACTGACCCACATAACAGTAAAAGTCAGATAGTCCCTGCACTGCACAGTTATCCTGATTATCATACCTCTCAACTGTAGAAATTTTTGCAGAATGTCCAGATTTTTGACCCATATTTTTGTTCTGTTCCTCATAAAATGTTTGGTCATCTGGCAAATCACTGAGGACTAAAATCACTAAATAATGACATAATTTAGGTTTCAGACTTCATATCATTCAGAAAATGCATACTAACACAAATCCTGTTATTTTAGCACCGTTCTACATTTATAAGAGCAATATTTAAAATCTGTCCCTATTTTTGGGCCTTTGTCCCCCCATTATTTCTAGCTTTATCCAGATTTCTTCCTCTGAGAGGTATGCTGATTATGCCATTGTGACAGTCACTAAATATGCTGAGTTTCCAGCAGGGCCATAGAAGTGATCCCAGGACTGAATTCACGATTTCCCATCCACTCATCAAGATTTCTCTTGAAGACGGTCAGCGGGGGGTTGTGCCTAACATGGACTGGGACTCTATTCCAGAGCAGGGGAAGCCTCTGAGATATGAATCTATCCCTCCAGCATGTCCTATTTATAGCTGTGCTGAGGTTTAAATCCCTGGAGCGTGTAGCTCTAATGGATTTGGTTTTCTTGAGGTGGAGCATGTCCATTAGTTCCGGGTTAGATATGGCCTTGTACGTCAGGCAGAGATCACCTCTGAGTAGGCAGTAAGCAACTGAGTAGAGCTGGAGTTTCTTTAGTCGAGCTGCATGGGGCATCTGTTTGAGGCCCACGATCCTCTTGGTGAGGTACTTTTGCGGTCTCTCCAGCTGTTGCAGGTGTCGGGTAATGTACATCCCAAATGGGGCATTGTACTCAATTATGGGCCTGATGAGTGATGAGTAGAGGGGCACAATGACCTCCCGATCTAGATGTGAACCCTTTTGTGATTAGGTGGGCTATATAGAAGGTTTTTCTAACCACTTTGGCAATGTAATTGTCAAAGGAGAGGTTACTATCTACTTGGGTCCCCAGATCCCTAATTACTTCTTCCGTACTTAGCGGATTGCCTCCTATGTGGGAGTTTGTGGGCACTTTGTTTTCCTAAAGGGGATGACAATACATTTTTTGGCATTTAGCTTGAGGCTGTGGTTTTGACACCAGGTATCCGTCTCCGTAAGACCCTTCTGGAGGATGATTTACAAAACCGTTTGAAATTATTCCACTTATTACATTTGTGGCATTGTTGACCAAAAGCTAAACATTTTTTCCTTTTTAGATTCATGACTTCCACCACAATTAAGACAGTTGGCAATAAAACTGAGTAAGCACGCACCCTCACCCTTATGCCTGTTTGCTGACTCACTCTTATGCTTCACTGACACTGTGCGAACTCTGGAATTTGCTGGAGAGCTCTGTGATTTACCAGTGAGTGCTGCAGGGGCTACAGTTACTGCCATGTGCTTGGGCCTGTTTCTTTTAACCACGTGCTGCATACTATCAACATGATCTTTGTCGCTGTGCTTTCTAGAGCTATTCTCATTTGTAAGCACATCTGTGTGCTTTTTTGTGAGCTGATATATCTGACAAATCTCAATGGCCTTATTCAAAGTTAAATCACTGTTATGAAGCAAAATCTTTCTCACAGCATCATCTTTAGTACCACACACACAAGTCTGTCCCTTATCAACTCATCCCTTAAATCACCAAATCTGCACATTTTATCTTTATTTCTCAGGTCAGTTATATATGATGCAAAAGTTTCACCAGGCTTTTGATCCCTTGTACAAGAAAGTGCCTTTCCATTGTAACATTTATCTGGAGGTTACACATTTCTCTAAATTTATGTTTTAAGCACTCAGGGTCCTCCCTTGGCTCTGCCTGTACAACAGTATGATGGTTTTCTCATTCTCCTGCATAGACAGCAGGTGCATAGACAAATGAACGCTCCCTTTAAATGGCTTCTGACCCAGCTAAATTAAGCAGAATAAATGCCTTTGTACAGTCATCTTTATCAGAAAATGCAGCCTGTATGAAAATGTCATATTCTTCCTGAAACACGCTCCAGTTCTCTGCAATATTATTGTCAAACACGAGTGCACTGGATTTTCGAAATTTGTTAGCCATGCCCACAAAGTATGCACAAACACACTGAAAATATGGTTCTTGTAATTATGTATGAACAAACTGTTCCGTGAGCTTGTAATAACATTCAAATGCACAATAAACCCTTCAAAATGCTTTACTTTGCGAAATATGCTCTGAAATGTCTGTACTTTGCAAGATAACTTTACTGTAATACTGCACAAACATGCAAACACTTTATACACTTCTGATAACTTGGATATCTTTAATTAATATGAAAAATATGTGCTTAGCAAAAATGTGGTTGTTTCCTCTTATTTTATTCATTTTATGCAATACAGACTTTATTTCAAATATCTTCTGTAGTGATTTGAATATTTTTATCAATATTAGACATATCGGTTTATTCAAATATCATTTAGAGAGTTCCATATGCCTCATTTCATATTTTGCGAATAAGAAATAGTTTTGAGCAAGTTTTAATATCTGACATTTGTTTCTGACCTGTTTTGTGACTTATGCATGCAGTAGGGATGATTCACTCATTTATATTCTTCCAATGCCAAGAAGGCGCCTCTCGGACTTAAGTGTTAGAAACTGGAACTCTTTCTGGCAACAAACCATTTTGGGCATTCTTCTCCTAACATCATGACCCTTTAGACATGCTGCTTCTGACACCATGTCACTCGTCCCTCTCTAACATACATAACAAGCAGGTGAGGTATTTTGTTTAGATGCTTTAATACATAAAAACACATCAGGATGGATAGCAGTATTGTAAAATATAAACAAACTGGGTTAACAGGCAGACCTTACATACATACATGCTTACATCTCAACAGTTTACTACAAAATGGCAGTCAGACTTGCACGCGCTCTGTATTTATACACTTGTGCAAGCCCTTGGATAGCATCTTAAAGATACATACACACACACTGATCTACAGGTATACCAGCACAATTAAGATATCAAAAAGGAAAAATTACATTTTCATTTGTTATGATAGTAAGGACTGATTTCTACAACTAGTATTCATAAAATGCATATACTAACAGTATTTGAATGTTATGCAAGGTCATATTACTTCTTGCATGACTAAAATTGCAACTGTGTATTAGCAGAACAGAATTTCAATGATCTTATGTCTATATGCATCCATATGTGTGTGTGTGTGTGTGTGTGTGTGTGTGTGTGTGTGTGTGTGTGTGTGTGTGTGTGTGTGTGTGTGTGTGTTTAACTGTGAACACGTGGTGTGTGTATGTATATGGGTTCAAATCAGGCTTCAGTGGCCTAATGAATAAGGTACTGGCCTTCTAAGCCATTGATTGTAGTTTCAAGTCCCATGTGAGGTGGTATAATTCAATCTTGTCTGGTATATATGAGAGGAGAATTTAAGGTCATAAGCTAACAAACTACTGTGGTACAATATTTGATTCCCTTCACCTGCTTTTGTCTACTATGAGACCTTGAGCAAGTCTCTTAACCAGATAGTGCTTTGGGATAATTGGGAATTTGGGCTAAGCTCCTTAATGGTCCTCTCCACTGTGTGCCTAACATAAACTTTAAAAATTCAACCTCACAAATAGCAAAACTTTGTTGCAACCAGACATGTCACTTATTATGAATGATCTCTCTCTCTCTCTCTCTCTCTGAAGAAGGTAAGTGGGCCTACATATCCTTATTACCTCTTTCCTCTGGCTAAGTTCTTGTCCATAATTAGGTGTTGTTAAATATGGGGGTTATTATTCTTACCCCCCATGGGCAGACTTCTTTGTAGAGTTTTCCAGCACCCTCTCAAGTTTTTGGCTATGAGAACCCATTTAGCAAATGCTGTAGACAGAAGCTGTCCCCTCTACCATTTTCTATACACTTTACAAATCATGGTCAGAGTATTCTATTCTGTTTTCAAATTATTCAAGGCCCACACTGAGGTACTTGGATTAATTTTCCAGTGCTGACATTGCAATGTAGCAAAATGTGGGTACTGCACTCTTAATGTGCTGTCCTTCAGATTAGACACTAAACCAAAGCCCCATCTACCTGAATTGGAGTTAGATCATATGGATATAAACAATGTCATGGTTTTATCAAAAAAGAGTAGTGTGACTTTAAACTATTCTTCAACCTTAAAGCACAATAATTATAACCATTTTAACTGTTTACATATGGTTATACGCTGTTTACAGTATTAAGTAAAAACAAAACATTTCAACCAATATTTGCCTTACCCATCCTCTTATCCACAAACTTCACAGAACATTTCCAGCATATCAACCAAGAAGCATAAATAAAAGTAAATAATTGTCACTTTGTAATAGTCTTTATTAGTAGAATAAGTTTTACTAAACACAATGCTTGTTATCTAACGCATTCTTACTTGTTAAATGGATTAAGAAATGTTGGCAAATCAGGCTAAAAGAGTTATGATTAAAGATCAGAATTATGTTAGCTTAATGTTTTGCACGATGTTTATTTTTATTTTTATTTTTTTATATGTCTAGTACCACTGATCATTCACATTCTAGTAACAAATGCCTCTTGGCACAAGAACAAGGGATAAAGCAAAAAATAATGAAGGGTGTGTGGTAAAGGCCCAAAATAGAAACAGATTTTAAAAATTGCTCTTATAAACTTAGAAAGCTGCCAGAATAACAGGTTTGTGCAGTAGCATGCATTTTCTGAAGGGTATGAAGCCTGCATCTCAATTGTCTGTCATTATTTAGTGGCTTCAGTTCTCAATGATTTGCCAGAACCTACAGATTTTATGAGGAAGGGGCTAAAATTATGAGGCAAAAATCTGGACAAATTGAGAAATTCTAGATAGTTGAGAGGTATGGTTAAAAAGTAAAAAATAAATAAAGAAACCAAATACTTGATTATGAAAATGATACATACGGTATTAGTTTTGATTTGTAACAACAACAACTCATTTTCTTAACAAAACTCAATACTATTAAATAATCAATATCCTGAGTTACAGTAACTAAAGATGCTCCACTTAATACTCTCATCAGCAATACAAAAGTATTTAATTCATGACTTAGAGTTCCAAAACCTAAAACCCCAAGGTTGCATTTGTTAAATTTGAGGGCTACTATTTTTCCTCCTCAAGTTATGGGTACTCTTCTTTGTAGATTTTTCCAGCATCCTTTTAATCTTCTATTATTGTTCCACCATAGCACATACATCTGTACTAGGATAGCACATGTACTGCTGAGAGATACAGCTGAGAAGTTTGCCTCTATTCCACTGCCACCTCCACTCCAAAAGCCCCTTGTGGTCCAGCTTCTCATCCTGTTTATCAACCTCTAGAGCTATGTTGGAGGCATTGGGGCTTCTCAGAAATGGCACCATACTGGCCAGTTCTGACAAGACACATAAAATCTGTATCATACTAGAGAGATACCAACACTACATTATCCAGAATGTCTCCAGCTGATGTCTTCCTTGCAACCATTGTACTGTAGCACTCCTTTCTTATTTCCCAATAACTTCTTCAAATTCTGACTGACTGTCTGGCTGTTTGACCACTTAAAAATGTCTGCTTAGTTTACTTATTCTTGTTTCTAAGATTTTCTTGCCTAGTAATTTATGATCTAGCCACTCTGTGGTTAGAATTCCCTGTGGCTTGTCTTTATGAAGTCACTTTTTGCTGAATCAAGAGGTTTATGGTATCTTAAAAAGGGTTTTCCTTTACAAAATTAGAACTGAGTTCAGGAAAGAGAGAGGAGTGGTTGTGAATGGTTAAACCAGGAAGGAAACAAAAAGACCAGCTAAAGAGTTTTCATTTGATGAATTATTGTAATTTCTGTTTACTTACAGTACTCTGATACTGCAACAGGTACTTTTTTCCCCTCTTGATGGCTTTTATAAGATGCAAAAGGTATACCTCAGCTACTTAATCTACTAAAACTCACTCAAAAGCAAAGCTGAACTACTGCTAATTACATACTTAGTCATGTAGCAACCCAGATAATTCTGTGCATGGCTTTGTCCTCCTTGTGTTTTTTTTTGGAGTTTTTGAAGGAGTCTATATGGCAAGCGTGAACGCTTAGGTTGTCGAATACGGCATGATCGACACTGATTAAGCGAACCACGTGTACACCGAATGCTGGAAACCGTGAAATTTGAAATTCCGATTTGGCATAATTGGCCCTTCTGTGTTATAGCTCCGTAAGGTAAGTGTGCGATAGTTATGGACCTTAGGGTTAGGGTGCGGGTTAAGATACGTGCATAGATAGTGTATAGCTTATTAAGGTAAGTGTGCAATAGTTACGATCCTTAGGGTTAGGGTGCGGGTTAAGGTAAGTGCATAGAAAGTAATGTATGTAAGGGTTAGGGTAGGTTTAGAAATAGGGTTTAGGTTAGTGTATGCATGTGGTTTATTTATTTTGTTTGGGTAGGTAGTATGCAGCTAGTGGTGTAGTGGGAATTATGTTTTGTTTTCGTTAGTGGGTGGAACGGTGTTGGCCAAACATAACAATTCGCTGATGTGTATTTCTGCGTTTTGAGGTTTCAGTGAATTGTGCATTCGCTTAATAGGTGTTGATCATGCTGTATTCGACAACCGAAGCATTCGCGCTTATAATATAGACACTTTTTGAAGAGATGAGTTGTCTTTTTATAAAATAGCTAATTTACATACAGAGATTAGCATTGCTGTTTCATAGGGCTTGTTCCCCTAATTTGGTTCCTGACTGCACATCTGTGAACTCAGCATGTATGTCTAAGTGGGCTTTTGCAAAGTGCTCGATTCTTTGCCTACATTCCAAAGACATGTTGTTGTTGATCTGGTGATGCTTTAAATTGCCATGCATATGGTGTACAAATGTGTGTGCGTGTGCACTTCTTGCAATGGCACAGCACCCCATCTAAGATTCTCTACTTTATGCCCAGTGCTTTCCAGGATAGACTTTGACTGTCCCAAGACCATGAACAGGATAAACAGATATCAGAAAATAGACAAATGAATGAATGAATGAATGAATGAATGAATGAATGAATGAATGAATGAGTGAATAAGTGAATGAATGCATGAAGAAGTAAGATTAATTTTATGTTTGTAAACCTGGCAGATTTCATAAACTTGTGGTCTGGCAATGAAATCATTTTTATTTGACTTTAGCTACTGGGGTGAGGTAAACATGCAGAGTTGCAGAGCATTTGGAACACTAGTAAGCTATGATGGAAGTTGTCCATTTTATTACATCAGTGGCAAAAAATAACATGCTGCTACTAAATTGCTGTATTATGTTTTTATCTTTGCTGTATAAGCAATCTGAGAAGTAATCAGTCAAAGAAGGGAAATGAGAGAATGCATACATTAACATACTCTATGAGAAGTTAGAATAACTGTTGTATCAATCAGATTTTTTTTAAGAGAAGACACTGATGAAAGTCAAAGAATACAACATTAAAAATTACATTCGCTAACTAAGAATCAAACCTAGATGATTCAGATCACTTTTCCTGCTGGTCTATCTTTAAACTATTAATGTAGCGTAGAGCACATTAAGGTTTTGAATATTATGTCTCCCTCATACACATGTGGTACACAAAACCAAATCAATGAGAACAGATGAAGTGCAGCTACACATTTCTATTTACTCATCCATGTTCATTTTCAGATTTTAATTACATTTGTCTTTTCCTAAGTATTTATTTTAACTCTGTCTTAAATAGGGATTTGTTAAGTCTGTTGTTTGATATGATATGAGGCACTGTGAAATCAGACAGTTTTAACTTCTTCGGATACGTATTCTGGATGAAGTAAAACCCTAAACACTAATCAGTCACTGCAGAAAATTTTGCTTGCCCTAATCATGAAATCCATCTGCCCATCTCACTGGTATCACTTTCTTCACAGAACATTTTGCCTTCAGTTCCTAATACTTTAAAGGTGATTTAATGCACAGAAATAGATATGTCTATTTCTCTACATGTATAATAAAAACTTAGGTGAGGCAAAATACATTGAATTGGGAAGTGGTTTGGAAGCACTGATCTGTGCTGAAGAGGTAACCAGAGCCATTAATTATACTACTGGTGAGAAGGTCACATGGCCAGGCAGATACATACACTCGATGAAAAAAGCCACTGAAAGAAAACTAGTATGGGTGAAGGTGGAGAAAAGGAAAAGAGAAGTGGTGAAATGTGTGAAGGAGTATGATGGGCTATATTAGTGAACGTGAATTGTAATGAGACGCAGGGTGTGGTTTTGGTAATGAGACGCAGGGTGTGGCTTTGATGTGGAAGAAGTTCAGTTTGTTTTCAAATTATATTAGCTGGCAGTGGCTGTGTGGAGCCCAAGATGTGTACAGAACAGGCAGGGGAGTATGAATCAAAACAGAGCCCTAGAGAGAGTGTATCAGGGGTAAATTACTAGACAATATTAGTGAAAACATAGTTACGATGTAGAGAAGTAATAATGGAGTCAGGAAGGGGTGCATTGTAAAGGGTTAATAATGAGAGGGTAGTACTGATAAGAAGCTATAAAAAAGGGTAATTCGATACAACATGGAAGAGATTGTATAATATGAATGAAGAACATGAAATGCATCTGAGTGGCACCAAACAGTGTTTCTAAGAAAAAAGTACAGTTGTATAAGTTGAACTTAACAGTAACTCTTTGAATGATCACTGTTGCAGTAGCCACAGCTAGATGTGGTTATATCGTACCAAGGATATAACAGCAGGCCAGCTTGCAAAACTTCAGGGCACCTTCCATGTGCCCAAAGTATCGGGCAGATCAAGCTGAACTGACTAAAAGACAAGTTTGGGTGCAAAGCCCTTCAGTGCTTTCCTGCCAGCAGATAAATAGAAGCTGAGCCTTGAAAGGACAATGCTAGAAACAACAAAAAAGAAATGTCCACGCTGTGGCATAAAAACACACCAAAAAAACAAGAGGCAGAGGGAAAAAGCAGCTACTGCGGCAGTCATCAGCTGAACATCTGCTGTTATGGTTAGTTCAGCTTACACAACTGTACTATGTTCGTCATATTGATCACTGCTGCAGTAGTCTTGGCTATATGGGTAGATTAGCATAGCTAACTAAATTTGGGAGGTGGAAGGAGAAGAGTCCATCAGCCCCTGGAGAATAGTCCTAGCAAACTTGATCTAGAGCTAGAGAAGTAATCAACCTAATAGTGCTTTGTAAAAGTATGTACAGAGGACCAAGTAGCAGCTTCTAGAATACTCCTAAAATCCAACCCGTTCCAAAAGGCTATATATGAAGCCAAGGCCCTGGTAGAGTGGGTCTTGACCCTGCCTGGAATACATTTGCTATGGTAAGTATAACTAAAGGTAATTGCCTTAGACAACCATTTCCTAATAGTCTGTTTTGACACACATTGTCCCTTATTCTTACCTTCACAAGAAATAAGGACTTTACCCAAGATCTGAAAGATTTAATTCAGTCAAGGTAGTACTGGAGTTGTCTGTGGGCATCCAAAATATGGAGCATCCTTTCTCCCTCATTTTTAGGTCCAGGAAATAAAATAGACAGATGGATAGTTTGGCTTAAATTAACCTTCATATGACTTTAGGCATAAAAGAAGGTTTAGTTTTCAAATAAACCCTGTTCTATGGAAAATGAGATAGGGTTGACTCACCATAAGAGCAATCAGTAAAACTGTTTTCCATGTTAAGAACCTCAAGTCAGCCAAGTTAGCTGGTTCACATGGAGCAAGTGTTAGCTTATTTAACACACGATTAAGATCCCAAGGAGTTGCCAGTGGTTTTCTTGGAGGCCTCTAATGTAAAACCCATTTAAAGAACATTTTGACATTATACTGCATTGAAAGAGAAGTATCTATGGGAAGACATGCTGACATGACTGATAAATGAACCTAGCTAGAGGAATAAGAAAGGCCATAGGATAGTGACTCACATAAATATTGTAAAACCAGAGAATAGCTAGCCCTGAATTGGTGCTGATTATGTTTTTTGCACCAACTAGAAAACTTTTTCCATTTGTTAATATATTATTTTCTAGTAGCAGGCCTTCTTGCTTCCATTAGTAGCTGCTGCATGTCCTCAGTACACAGCTGCCCGAAAGGAATTAAGATCTTATCATACAGGCAGTAAACTGAAAGTGACTGACGTCAGGGTGCATCAAATACCTCTGTTATTTTGTAAGTACATCCAGTCTGTGAGGAAGCCTGTGGTAATTGTCCCTGGACATTTCCAAAAAAAGGAGAACCTTAGGTGCCTGGGCCAGAAGGAAGCTACCTCAATGATATGGGGGTTTCCTTCCGAATCTTCAGAAGTACCCTGGATATCAGTGGAAAAGCATACAGGAATATCCCTGTCCAAAGAAAAGAAAAGCATGTGTCTTACAAACAAGACTTCTTGCATGGAGTCCTGGAACAGAATCTTGACACTTTATCTTTCTCATGTGGATTCTTGCCAGGAGTATAATGACAATCATAGATGACATGAGATGCAAACTCCTGAGGTCTTCCCTCCCAGTGTCCAAAGTCGTAGTGGAAATCTTCAGAAATAGTTTTAAATAATGATCTATTTTTTCCTGTAAAAGAAAATCTGAACTGAGGTGTCTAGTTGACATCCCAGGAATGCAATCTTATGTGAGGGAGACAAGAAAGACTTTTGAATGTCCTCTTGGAATCCCAGCTTGTGTAAGACATTTCTAACCAAAGAGAGACAGGGAGATTCCTGGCACTTTGAAAAAGACTCTACAAAGATAAGCAAGCCAACTAAATATGGAAAAAAATGTGGATACCCTATAGCCTGCAATGAACTATTTCTGAAGTTAGACACTTCTGTGAGCACTCTTGGTGCAATAGATAGTCCTAGGGGTAAAGCACAAAACTGATAATGTGATACAAACACACAAAACCTTAAGAAACATCTGAAGTCTGAATGAATAGGGATGTGGAGATAAGTAACTTTTAATTCTAGTGTTACCAGGAAACCTGAAAGAGGAAGAAGAAGTATCAGGTTGTGAAGTGACATCATTTTGAATTTGGGCATTATCACAAACAGCCTTAGGAAAGAAAGATCCAAAACTGGTGTCCAAGCATTTTCTTTCTTTCCTTGGTAGAATGAATATTCTTGAATAAAAACCCTTTCCCACCTGGCAGGAGGAAGTGCTTCTATAACTCCTTGGAACAGCATGTGATGAAGAATGTGTGGAAAAAAAAAGTGTGATCTGGAGGATAAAGAAAGACCCCCAAAGATTCAGACTTTATGGAAGAAAAAAGGGGGCCAGTATGGGAGGACACCACAAGGTCTCTTGATTAGTCATTCAGTCTGGTTGGATTGTCTTTGTTTTTTGAGAGTTTCAAGATTTCTTTTTTGAAATTCCCTTGCCATTTCTATTTAAACTTCTGTTTACCTGAATTTTGTTGAGACTGTTTATTCTGAGTTTTTTTGGATGAAGAGAAAAAAAAAATCCCTTGAACAATTTGGAAAAGGAGGGCTGAAAAATCTTAAAGATTCACTGGATCACCTTGTGCCTTTCAGTTTTTGATAATCTCTGCAGCAGAGGAGCTAAACATTACATTTTTATCCAAGGGAGAATTCAAAACCTCATTTTTAACATAATTTGGGTAGTTCTGAGAATGCAACCATGCAAACCTCCTTAAAACAGTACCAGTGGCCATAGCCCTGGAAGAAGTATCAAGAGAGTCATGCACACTGCAAACAATGAGTAGTGACCTATGCAAATAGAATCTAAGTTATTCAAAGCAATTTCCCCACAACAAGAAATTGCAGATAAAGCATTCCTCATACTTTCACTGTTTGCCACAACAAACTTTAACATATGATCCTGACAATTCAAAATTCTGAAAAATCAAAGTAGCGGAAGTATACACTTTTTTCATAACTAAAAAATGGCCCTATCCTTAACAGAAAGAGTAGGATTGGAATTAAATAAGTGCTTAGCAGCAGTGGGATCAACTAAAGCTATAGCTGCTGGGTCAGGTTTGGGAATAGTTTATAAAAATTTGAAAGACTGAAGAACTTTATACATCCTATCGGCCTTTTTAGGGGCAGCGGGTTGACTTTCAGGAAAATTGCAGGCAGCAACACAACATCCTATATAGTAAACAGAACAGGAGGAATAGATGTAGGTTCTGGAATATCCTGAGGGACTGAGAAACCTCAGTGTTCACCCACTGAAAACAGTGGCACATTCTAGCAGTAATCTCAGAGAAAGAGAAACTGATTTAATGAAAGTGGATGCCACCATTTAATACAGAACTGTTTAAAAAGCTAGTGCACAAAGAAATGTCACAGGTTTTAATGATGGTACTTGTCCTATTTACCACATTTATATTAGATATCAAAATGAAATTGAAAGGTGAAGTCATTCTTTTCACTGATGGTACCATGATTAGAGCAATCCTCATAGCCTGTGACATCAGTTTCTGATGAGACAAGTTGTGGTTTGCTGAGTGGGCTGATAGACAGCAACTTGGACTTAATACAAATATTACACAGTTTTGCATTTTTGTCAGACAGAATCCAGGGAAATCAAATGTGCTTGAGAGGTAGCCTTAGGGACGACAGAGAAAGGAAACAATCTGTGTGTCACAATTACAGAAAAAAAAGGGAGAAAGATCTATGCACCATAAACATCTTATGCCTTAATAATGCAGTACAGAGTGATTGAAGATCATACAGAGAAAAAAAAATGCCACTGAGAGGTACAAATAGTGATGGGAATCCTGGGGCTGGGACAATGACATAAGGCTGAGGCATCTCGGCACGTATATATAAGAAGAGACAAGAGAAGCAGAAAACATGGTTTGGAGGCATCATACTACTTGAAAAGGATGGCAAGTGGAAGAGGCTGTTATGGAAATGAAAGCTAGGTGGGGATGCACATCACTGGCAGCCAGAAAAAAAGTGATTTGAGACTAATTTGAGGAAATACTGTTTCACAGAAGGGGTAGTGGGACCCAAAACACAACATATGAGGTGTTGATAGACTGTTGATTAATGCAAGATTTCAAGGATACTGTGAGAGATGGATAAAGACACACAGAGAGGAAGCTATGTATGGATTAGGTGCAACCCACATGAAAATGATAGACCCTATATGATCCATCAGTATCTTTATATATTCTTTTGTAAGTGTTTGAAAATTCTATCCTGACATTACTGTATTTATAAAATTTAAAATAGGGCACTGCTTATGAGAATGAATTTATTTATAAGACAAAGATGAAACAGCTTTGAAAAAATATATTCTCTTTCCTTTCTGAGTTACTGACATCACACCAAAGTGGCATCATTTAGTTTTTGGGTGTTTCATCTTTCTTAGTAGGTAAGACCGATTAAATATAAGTTTGTTTTCATGGGATAAAAAAGATCAATGGCATTGTATAATGGTCTGCTTAGAGCAGTACAGTATAACAAAGGATTATAGTGTAGAGAATTGAAGCTATGAAGTGGTAGCTACTTTCATGTTACAATTTTGGGTTGAATTACCTAATTCTCCCATTGTAATACTTTATGACTACTATGGCATCCCCACACTGGGTCAGTAATAAAGGAGCCCAAATCCTCACCACTGACACTTGAGAGGGGCGTTCACTTGGAATATAAATGGAAACACTCAGTATTTCCAGATGCAGCTCTCTGCACCAAGTACAATTTCCCTTAAGACACACAGGGAATGCAGTCAACCTGAGGTCTGGATTTCTTTATATATTTCTCCCTCCAGGGCCCCAATAAGACTCTCCACTGGTACAGCTGTAGGGTTAGGTCTTCAGCCGACTGTCCAAGCCATGTCCTCCAGCACCCTCTCTGCGCAACCAGTGCTTCGTGTCCCTGCTCCAAGTCACTGACACACACTCTGTGAGATTTGATTTTTCAGAAGCGCACACCTGGGAAAGGCTGGCACAGTCGTTATCCCTGCCACCAGACAATCCACAATCAGCTACTCTAAGGCCCTTAACAAAGGGTGCCCAATTATCATGTGTAATATTAATACTAATACAAATAGTAGTAGTTTACCAAGACAGCTAGGCCTTCAGGAGTGGTCCACACAGTGTCACCAAATAAATATAAGCACTCTCAAAGGTTAAATACTTTCTAAACTGTCCAGCCACAATTAAGGTTTTAATTATATTTAACAATAAATAATAAAAGAGCACAACAATATTAAATATATATTTAAAGTAAACCACAGAGTTCAATTCACAGGAAACATTGAAAATTACATTGATGGACAGACTCAGAAAAATAAAGAAAAACAATATCTAAACTAAGCTTCACTATATTTTCCTGACTGAATCTAGGATAATTACTATTCCCTACTTACTTAATAGAGCAAGGCAGATGACATGGTGAATGGTCCTTCTTGTTGTCAGGCCCAAAAGAGTATACTCAATACTGAGAGATTTCTCTTTGCAATAACTAAAATTTCCAAGATGGTTGGCAGAATAACCTCATCTGGTCACCTGACTCTAGGTTCTCTCACTATTCCCTTTTGAAGCTTGAGACAGAATGTTAGCATAGATGTGATAAGATGCATAGCTAAAGTTTTGCTAATGTTTATGGCAGTGCCTGGGGCTTCCCCTCATTTTACTCAGCTAAAGAACAAAGGCTTCTTCCAGACATGCTGCTTCCGGTCCTATTCAGAGCTGTGAGATAATCACTGCCATGGCCCAACAGGTGGTCCAATTAACAGTATTTTTCTTAAAGTAATAAATAAGCTAGCTGTTTAACCCCTTCTCTTCCAGTGTCCTTTGCTAACATATATACATACAGTCTCATAGGTTCATAGGTTCATAGGTAAGTATAAGCTATTGGTCCTACAGCCTATATAAGCCTATTTGTCCTACAGCCTATATAAGCCTAGCCAAAAAGGTACCCTGGCTTTCGTCACCCAAGAAAATTATTTTCCTGTGCCCCGGTTGAGCACAGCCACAGAAGTGATCCCCGGGGTGAATTTCCTATTTCCCATCCTATCATCAAGATTATTCTTGAAGAGTGCTAATGAGGAGCTTTGTTTGATATAGATAGGTAGTTTGTTCCAGAATATGGGAAGTCTCTGGGACAGGAATCTATCCCTTCAGCATGTTCTGTTTATTGTGGTGACAAGGTTTAAGTCCCAAAAGCATGTCGGATTGGGATTTCTTTAAGTGGAGCAAGTCCAACAGCTCTGGGTTTGACATAGCTTTGTATGTTAGGCAAATATTGCCTCTGAGTAGGGGATATGCGATGGGGCAAAGCTGGAGTTTTTTGAGACGGTCTGCGTAGGGCATCTGTTTGAGGCCAGTAAACCTCTTTGTGAGGTATTTCTGTGGCGTTTCCAGTTGCTGTAGATATCTTGTGAGGTACATACCAAAAGGGGCATTGTACTCTGTAATGGGTCTAATGAGTGATGAGTAGAGGGGAACAATTACCTCTTTTTTTCTGGATGAGAAACCTTTTGTGATGAGGTGTGCCACGTAGAAGGAGTTCCTGACTACTGTGGCAATGTGATTATCAAAGGAGAGACTACTGTCCACCTGTGTCCCAAGGTCTCTTATCACACTTTCAGTGTTAAGTAGACTACCGCCTATGTAGTAGTTCATGGGTACAGAGTTTTTACCAAAAGGGATGACAATGCACTTTTTGGCATTGACCTTGAGGCCATTGCTTTGACACCAGGCATCTGTCTCAGTGAGGCCCTTTTGTAGGATGTCCACATCGTTAGGAGTTTTAGTTATGGCTCCTAGTTTGCAGTCATCTGTGAACTTCATTAGCCAAAGACCTTCTGTGTTAGCCTGTACTTCAGAGAAGCAGATACCAAACAGGAGAGGACCCAGGACTAAACCCTGTGGTACTCCACTTGTCACTGGTCTGAAGTCGGATTTGGAGTCTGCTACTTTCACAGTGTGGGTTCTGTCAGTGAGCCAGTTGGCAACCCATCTTGTGACATAGGTATTTATATCTAGTTTAGTGAGTTTATCTATAATTCCAGAGTGGGGGATGTTGTTGAAAGACTTGCCAAGATCTAGCTAGGCTGTGTGAATCACCTTACCCTCATCTACGGCTTAGGTGACTGCTTCAAAGAAGTCTGTCAGGTTTAGGAGACATGATCTGCCTTTTACAAACCTGAACTGGGTAGGGTCCAGAGTTTGGAGATTACCAATGTCTTTGTTTATAAGTTCCATGATGATACGTTCCATAGCCTTGCAGACCAGGCTCGTCAGGCTAATGGAGCAGTAGTTCCTGGGGCCTGTGGTGGATCCCCCTTTGTGGAGTGGGATAACCATCACTGTGTGCCATTCAGTGGGCACAACGCCTGAGGTGAGTCTATGATTGTACATGATACTTAGGTGGGGTGCCAGTTTGTTCTGTAGTTCATGTAGAAAGCAGCCTGGGATGTTGTCAAGTCTCATGGATGCTGTGCTCTTGGCTTTGGAGAGTGTGTTTTTTACCTGTGCATCCATGATTACAGGAACTTTGCATTCTTCCATTATAGAGATGAGCCTTTTAGGGGGTGAGAGGGGGGTAAAGTTAGCACTGAACCTATCTGCCAGGATGTTGTCAATATCAGTTGGTTCTGTATATTCGGTGCCATTGTGCTTAACTCACAGCAGATATGAGTGTTGCCATTGAGATTCTTGACATAGCTATAGAATGCTTTGTGGTTGTCTTTAGAAACAGTGGTGATTTTGTTTTTGTAACTAGCTTTGTAGGATTTTATGAGGGATCTCAGCTTCTTACTGAGGCTGACCATGGAGTTCATCCAGTCATGAGATTTTACTCTTTTTTGCAGCAGTTTCTTTCTTGTGTTGTAGAGTTTGTTTATGGCAGGGGACCACCAGATTGGCTTGCTTTTTTTGGAGGATAGCATCTTGGTTCTGTTAGGGATAGCACAATCCATGCACTTGTATAAGTGCTTATAAAGTGCATTTGTGTAGGATTCAGCAGTCGTACATCTATTGTCCGTCTGCATGGATGTCATGACGTTTGCCACTTCTGTCTTAAAAAGCGTAAAGTTGGCTTTGGAGAATTTTTTTACGGTGGTTTCCCTAATGGGGGGGGGGTGTGGATGTCTAAGATGATTAGCTTGTGGTCGGATCTGACCAACCAGGAATTGACCTCTGATGTGGAACACTGGTACCCCCATGTTGGTAATGACCAGGTCTAGGATATTGCTGCCCCTGGTGGGGTTGTGGATAAGTTGATCTAAGGCACTGGAATTTATAAATTCCAGAAAATGTTGAGCAAAAGAGTTGCTATATGAGTAGTTTTCCCAGTTAATGGTGGGGTAGTTGAAATCAACCATTACTAGGGTGTTAGGTTGTACCCTAATATTTTCCAGTGTATCAAGAAATGAGGAGTGGGAATCCTGGGGCATGGTGTGGGATCTGTAGCAAGCTACAATATGGATTGCGGTCTTGCCCAGAGTTAGTTGCACTTGGATAATCCCGGATGCATTATGCTGAGCAACTAGCCTGGAGGTGTGAATATCCTTAATGAATATGGACACGCCTCTACCTTTAGTGTTTTGGTCCAGGTTAGGTGGCCGAAAGGTGTGGTATGAATTATAGCCTAGTAATGCAGGGGTGCTCTCTGGAGCCTTAAACCAGGTCTCTGTCACTGCACAGATGTCAATGTTCTCCATTTTAAGGAGTTCCTCGAGTGAGTGCATTTTGAGGTTTAGACTTCTAGCAT
The DNA here is from genome assembly GCF_019279795.1 of Protopterus annectens. Lineage (NCBI taxonomy): Eukaryota > Metazoa > Chordata > Ceratodontiformes > Protopteridae > Protopterus > Protopterus annectens. The sequence continues at coordinate 1,200,016,401 of NC_056745.1, forward strand.
TGAGTAGTATTACCCTCAGATTTTTGCTTGCTTGTACATGTTACAGTGGTGAATTTGTCATTTGAACCTTGCCTAAGAAAGGCACTGTAGGGGTGGAAAGAGCCTTAGCCAGTATCCAGAATCCCAAGGGTGACAGGTGCAGGCCATCTCTAGCAAAGCATCATGGTCTGTTGATCATGTCATCCCAGGCAGACAGATACTGAATCCCCTTAGAATGACACCAGAAGCTTAGCCAATTGTTAAAGTCAATCATTTTGTCTTTATACTGTGGTATCATTCTGGGTGATGGCAGGATGCTACTCAAGGCTAGGGTCTTACCTGACTGGGCTACAAGATCAGAGAGCTCCTCTATGTCTCTTTTCGTGTAGTCCAGGGAGGTACGTCTCAGGTCATTCACACTAACATGGACAGAGTCAGATTTGTACTTCTTGTGGAGTGACCTGAGTGCGTGTGTTATGTGGCGGATCCTGGCACCCAACAGGCAGCTGACAGTAACTTTCACCTTGTTTAGCCTGGTGAGAGGAACGTCAGTGTGTCTGACTATAGAGTCACCTATGACTACAGAGTTGGGTACGTTGTTATGCCTTATGGACTATGGTTGGGTGGCACACAGAGTTTGTGGGCTATGTATCATTTAGGTTGTGTTGAGGGGGTGGAGGTTGCTTGCGTTTCTGCTTTGGAGGTCTCTGTTGCTTGGGCAGATTTTTATTGAGAGCCTCCATGAATGTAGGTGTATGTTTTGTGTTTCTATGTATGTGTTTTGGTGGTGTAGGTTTTGAAGAACTATGTGATGAGTGTGGTGTGGTGCAAGTGTGCTTACCCTCTCCTCTTGACTGTCTAGTCCAGTCTTGGGTGAAGAGAGCTTTATTTCCAGTTTGGCTATATAAGTGCATCTCTCACAGGTTGTAGTGTTGGGTGGTAGGAGGAGAGGGTTGTCTGTGTACATGAGGCAATTGCTGCATTGCCCCAAGATGCCCAGATTCATCAGTTCGACAGGAAAAAACACCGGTTGCTGACCCATAGACATGCCTGGATAGGTGCTTATTTATTAAGTACTAAAAACTGTTTTCCTCTAGACACGTGAGGAAAGTTGAGTGCTTTAGTAATTTGCAGCTTATTTAGTGCTTACGAGTTCTGAACAAGTGCTGAGCTCAAAGAAACAGATCTGAGTGCTAAAACCAAAAAATGGCTAGTTCTAAGGGAAAATTTGAAGAGCAGACTTTATGGCACCGGGAATATTTTAACCCTAGCTAAGCGGCGATGCATAAAGTGTATTTTTTTAATATAACAGAAGCAAATGAGCAAACTGATTTAAAAAAATTAACCAATTAACCAATAAAAAGCTAATAACTGAGCCCCATTCCAGCAGTCTTCGATCAGACAAGTTCTAACTGCACACTCCTGCCACTAGGGTGCAGGGGAACCTTCTCCAGAAGAAGATGGCCTGGATTAGTGCTCGAATTATGCAAACAAAGCTAGATTCAGCAGGTCTGAATCTAGTCTTGTGCTACAGCAAACAAGGCATACCAATTTCAGAAAGAAATAGTTCAAATAAGCAGGCACAATAAGCCTTTAACCAGAAACTCCCAGCTCAGAAGGGCAGAATCTACCCTCTCCTCCCACAAGAGTGCAGACCACACCTTCTTAATGTAAAATAACTGGCTCTGAGCCCAAGTGCTTAAACCAGAACTAATACACTTTTAGAATAACAGACACTAAGTCTTCAATCATGCAACTCCCAACTTAGAAGGATGTAAGCTACCTGTTCTGCCACAACAGTAAAGACCACAAACCTTCTTAATGTAAACAACTGGTCTGAAGCCCAAGTATTTAAACCAAAGGCTTAGAATAACAGCTAAAATTTAATCAGGCTACTAACAAGCAATAATACACACAGCAGAATAAATGCAATTAAGTACTTTTAAGAACAGTCAGCAAAAGTAAGAAAAAGCAAAATAAAGTAATAAAGTAGGATGAAACACAAATATAGCAAAACCAGATGAATAAAGTGCAATTTTTTTATAACAATAGAAAATTAGCAAACTGTTTTAAACAAATGACCCAATTAACCAGTAAAAAAGCTCAAAACTAAGCCATGTTCCAGTAGTCTTCAATAGACAAATTCTAACTGCACACTCCTGCCACTAGGGTGCAGGGGAACCTTCTCCAAAAAGATGGCCTGGACTAGTGCTCAAGTTATACAAACAAAGCTAGATTCAGCAGGTCTGAATATAATCTATGCTACAGCAAACAAGGTGCACCAGTTTCAGAAAAACAGTTCAAATAAGAAGGCACAATAAGCCTTTAACCAAAAATTTCCAGCTCAGAAGGGCAGAATATAGACTTTCCTCCCACAAGAGTGCAGCCCACAAACCTTCTTAATGTAAAATAACTGGCCTGAAGCCCAAGTGCTTAAACCAATAGGCTTAGAATAACAGTTACGATAAAATCAGGCGATTACCAACCAGTAATAAATGCAACAGAATAAATACAATTGAGTATTTTATGAAGAGGCAAAAGCAAAATAAGGTAATAAAGTAGGAAGAAACACAAATACAGTAAAAGCAGATGAATAAAGTGCAATATTTTTGTTTAGTAAAGTGCAAGGAGAGAGGAAGTGGGTTGGCCCTCTCAGATGTTCTATCTGTATTAAGTGGAGTGAACACTAGACTGGGAGGGGTGTCCCAGATCAAATTTGCAGTAGGTGTGGGCAACTGCAAAGCCACCAGCTATAAAAACACCACAAGAATAGGGTGGGAGGGAGGAGGAAAAAACAGTATCAGAAAAGATGAGAACACTAAAATAGGCCACAAAATATATAAAATAATTCAGTCAGGCAAAAAAATATTTCAGTCAGGCAAAATTAAGTTAAACAATTAAATAGACAGACATATAAAATACAGTACTCTCACATGTATATTTCTTCTCTGTCCAGCAGGATCCACTGTTGATAGATTTTTTAACACTAGCAACTTTACAAATACATTTTGATTTTCAAATGCCATACAGTTCTAATACATTTGTAACATAAGCATCTGTGCAAATCAGTTTGATATTCAAATGCCATACAGTTCTCATAGATTTGTAACACACACATTTTGTATAAATCAGTTTCATATTCAAAGGAAGTATCATTCTTTACAGAACACCAGCTGGCTATGCTGGCACTAGGCCATATCATCACAACTACTTTGACCAAAATATGCTTCTAGGTCAGTTATGAGCACAGACACTTGTATATAGTGCACTTACCCAATTAAAATTAATAAAACTGAGATTATGTCAATTCCAAGAAATAAACCTTCATCAAAACTTACAACATTGACTTGTAGTCACTGGTGGCACTTTATGTTGACTTATGATTAAAAACTAAGAAAACAAGTGCTTTCTGCTAAGGGGCAAGCCCCACTGCACACCCTATATGGGGGGGGGGCACAACTCCCCAAAACTTAGTACATACTAACATCAAGATCACACAACAATGAGGAAATGAAGAACTTTCTTAGCTCCACTGACCACCAATTTTGCAATAGCATGTGCACTCTAGCTTACTGATCTCACAGTTGTATACATACACACAGACACACACAGGCACATGCACAAACATGCATGCACATACAGGCATACATGTGCATACACACACACACACACACACACACACACACACACACACACACACACACTTGTGCATGCACACACATATATCCAGACTCTCATTTCCCTACCTAACTACCCTAGTGCAACCACTAAAGGAGACACACACACACACACACACACACACACACACACACACAAACACACGTGCATGCAAACACACGCACACACACACACACACACACACACACACACACACACACACACACACACACACACACACACACACACACACACACACTCAGATTTTCATCTCCTTACTCCCATGTTTTTGCTGAACTTAGCTACAACAAGAGTGCTCCCCTAGGAGTGAAGGAATGACTGCCATATTTTATGGTGGTTATGTTTTCCTCCTAGAAAAAACTTGTACTTGGCTGAGGGATTTTCTGAATTTCTGGTCTGAATAAATCAAAAGCAGCCTAGATTTCTGGGGAAAGAGGGCACATGTCTACTTAGCATTAGTCACTCCCCTGGACTGCTGCATTATCATGCAACTTAGCCTGCAAGATCACCATAGGTTCATAGGTTCATAGGTTCATAGGTTCATACTAGGCTATCTGCCCTAGGGCATTTATAAGCCTAGCCAGAGTGTGTTTGGCTTTCGCCACCCATTTTAAATTAATTTTGCTATGCCCTTTTTCGAGGTTAGTATACTGTGCCTCTGTCTAACAGTGGCACAGAAGTTATACCCGGGGTAAACCTATGATCTCCCATCCACTCATCAAGATTCCTCTTGAAGAGAGTCAATGAGGGACTCTGCCTAACCTGGACTGGGATTTTATTCCAGAGTGAAGGGAGCCTCTGGGTTATGAATCTGTCCCTCCAGCATGTCCTATTTATTTCAGTGCTGAGGTTCAAGTCTCTTGAGCGCGTAGCTCGATGGGATTTGGATTTTCTGAGGTGCAGCATGTCAATTAATTCCGGGTTGGACGTGGCTTTATATGTCAGGCACAGATCACCTCTGAGCAGGCAGTATGCCACTGAGTAGAGCTGGAGTTTCTTTAACCGGGCAGCATATGGCATCTGTTTGAGCCCTTTGATCCTCTTGGTGAGGTACTTTTGGGGTCTTTCCAGTTGCTGCAGGTGTCTGGTAAGGTACATCCCAAAAGGGGCATTGTATTCAATTATGGGCCTGATGAGGGATGAGTAAAGAGGCACGATGACCTCCCCTGATCTAGATGTGAATCCCTTCATGATTAGGTGGGCTATATAAAATGTTCTTCTAACCACTTTGGCCACGTGGTTGTCAAATGAGAGATTGCTATCAACTTGGGTCCCCAGGTCCCTAATTACTTCTTCTGTACTTAATGGATTACCACCTATGTGGTAATTTGTGGGCACTTTGTTTTTGCCAAAGGGGATGACTATACACTTTTTGGCGTTTAGCTTGAGGCCATGGCTCTGGCACCACTTGTCTGTTTCTATCAGGCCCTTTTGGAGGATGCTTGTGTTGGCTGGAGAGTCGATTATGGCGCCCAGTTTGCAGTCATCTGCAAACCTGGTCAGCCACAGTCCTTCCGTGTTGGCCTGTACCTCCGAGAAATATATACCGAACAAGAGAGGTCCCAGGACTGAGACTTGTGGGATGCCACTTGTAACTGGTTTGGAGTCTGACATGGCTCCAGCAATTCTAACCATGTGGGTTCTGTCCTTGAGCCAGTTTGCAACCCATCTAGTGACATAGGGGTTTATATTTAAGCTGGTGAGCTTATCTATAATGCCAGAGTGGGGTATTGTATCGAAGGCTTTTGCGAGGTCCAGGTAGGCTGTGTGGACCACCTTCCCCTCGTCAATGGCCTTGGTGACTGTTTCAAAGAAATTGACCAGGTTTAAGAGGCAGGATCTGCCCTTAACAAAGCTGAACTGGGTAGGATCCAGTGTCTGTAGGTCCCCAATATGTTTATTTATGAGGTCCATGATGATCCTTTCCATAGCTTTGCAGACCAAGCTAGTCAGGCTTATGGGGTGATAGTTTCCAGGATCTGTTGAGGCACCACCTTTGTGGAGAGGGACCGCTGTTACTGTACGCCACTCTTTGGGTACATATCCTGTAGTAAGGCTGAGATTGAACAGTAATTTTATGTTTGGGTTTAGCTCTTCTTGGAGTTCATGTAGGACGCAGCCCGGGACACTGTCTGGTCCCATTGATGCTGTGTTTTTTGCTTTGGAGAGAGCAGGTCTTACCTGAGCATCTGAGATGTCAGGGGGGCAGCACTCTTGCTGGGATAGACATTTGCCCTTTTGGTGGGGAGGGGGGGGAGAAGTTTGCGCTAAACCTGTCAGCTAGGATGTTGGCAATGTCTGTGGGATTGGTGCATTTTTTGTCATTTTGGACTAATTCTGAGCATATCTGGGAATTCCCACCCAGGTTCCTAACATAACTAAAGAAAGCCTTGTGATTATCCTTAGTGTCCCGTGCAATTTTTCTTTCGAAGCTGGCCTTAGACGATTTTATGAGTGCCCCTAGTTTTTTACTAATACTGATCAGAGATGCCTTCCCTTTTTGGGATTATTCTCTATCATGTAGTAGCTTCCTCCTTCTATTGTATAGTTTGTTTATGGCTGGAGTCTACCAGACAGGATGTCTGCCTTTGGAGGATTGGGCCTTGGTTTTATTTGTGATTGCAAGATCCATGCATTCCTGAAGGTGTTCATAGAATGCGTTTATAAAGAATTCTGCAGTCTGGGCCATATTTTCCACAGGCCCGGGGGCTTTGAAGGATTCCACCTCAGTTTTGAGGAATGTAAATTTGCTTTAGAGAAGTTTTTCACTGTGGTTTTCTGGGCAGGGGGTGGGGTCGGGATGTGAATATCCAGTGAGATTAGTTTATGGTCTGATCTTACCAGTGAGGGATACACTTCTGGTCTGGAGCATAGAGTCCCCATGTCGGTGATGATCAGGTCCAGTATGTTTTCCCCTCTTGTGGGAGTGGTAACAAGTTGTTCCATAGCATTTGAGTTTATAAATTCTAGGAACCTTTGGGCTAGGGTGTTGGAGGTAGAGTAATGCTCCCAGTCTATGTTTGGGTAGCTGAAGTCGCCCAATATAATGGTGTTTGGAGAGACCTTCATATTTTCCAGTGTTCTCAGGAAGGCCAAGTGGGGTTCCTGGGTTTGGGAGGGTGGTCTGTAGCAGGCTATAAACTGGAAGGCAGTTTTACCCACTGTTAGTTGCACATGGATAGTCTCTGATGCTTCGTGCTGTGCCACCAACCTGGAGGTGTGGGTATCTTTGACGAATATTGATACTCCCCTCCTTTTGTGGTTCGGTCCAAGTTTTGGGGCCAAAAAGCATGGTATGAGGTATAACCTGGTAGTGCTGGGGTGCTCTCGGGAGCCTTGAACCAGGTTTCTGTTACTGAACAGTGCATGCATCTTGAGGTTTAGACTTCTGGCATTGAGTAGCATTACTCTTAGTTTCTTATCCCTTGTGATACCTATGGAGGTGGGTTTGTCTTTTGAGCCTTGCCTAAAAAAGGCACTATGGGGGTAGCAAGAGCCTTTGCCAATATCCAAAAGCCCAGGGGTGACAGGTGCAAGCTGTCCCTGGCGAAGCATCATGGCTTGTCGAGCATATCATCCCAGGCTGACAGGCATTGGATCCCCTTTGAATGACACCAATACTTAAGCCAATTGTTGAAATTGATCATCTTGTCTTCATATTGTGGCATCATTCTTGGTGAGGGTAAGATGCTACTCAAGGTCAGGGTCATACCGGCCTGGGCTACATGCTCAGAGAGCTCCTCTATGTCTCTTTTCATGTAGTCCAGGGAGGTATGTCTCAGGTCATTCACACCAGCATGGACAATGACTGAGTCATATTTGTACTTGCCTTGGAGTGACCTGAGTGCTTGTGTTATGTGGTGGATCCTATCGCCCGACAGGCAGCTCACCGTGACCTTCTCCTTGTTCAGCCTGGTGAGCAGGACGTCAGTGTGCCTGATGATAGAGTCACCTATTACAAGTGTATCAGGTGTGTTGTTTAGCCTTAAGGGCTGTGACTGTTTGGCACACTGGCTTTGTGAGCTATGTGTTGCATGTGTTTTGTTTTGGGGTAGCGGTTGCTTGGGTGTCTGCACCATTTACACCAAGGCCCCTGCAAAGGAATAACCTCAACTGTAGGGCAGCCTCTGATCAGAGAGACTTAGCATGATGGATAACATTATTTCTGTGCTTGTCCTGCCTTTGTTCTATATATTCTATTCATGGCAAAAACAAATTTAGGGTAAACATACACAATATGAGGCATCTATGCTGCATTTTACCTAATGATCCTGTAATTTTGGATCTCATGTTCAATGGAAGACTTCATGAACAATAGATCTACAGATTAATATCCTTAGAAGTACTTTTGTTTATGAACATTTAAAAATGCCAGTAGATAGAGACCAGTGGTCTATCGAGTTTAAGTAACTACATATTGTCTTCTTCTTTGACTGTCTGACTGACAACCAACTGTGCTAATGTGGAAACAAGAATAGTCATTGGGTTGGGAAGGGGGGGGGTTATTTATTTATTTGTTTATTTTAGTTATTTTTAATTTGACATACTGCATAGGGCAAAACATTTATGTAAATAATGTAAATATAATCACATGAATTAATGCCATTAAAATAAATATGAATGAGAAATATGCACTACTTTCATTTTTATATGTGTATATTTAGTAATCCATTATGAATGGCTTTTTCAGGCTACAAGGGAAACAGAGACTTTGCAGGGGTTGTAAGACTTTTTTTCTTGTTGTATCTAGACTCAGACATCGTAGGTTTACCCCGGGTATCACTTCTGTGTCACTGTTAGACAGAGGCACAGTATACTAACCTCGAAAAGGGCATAGCAAAATTAATTTAAAATGGGTGGCAAAAGCCAAACACACTTTGGCTAGGCTTATAAATGCCCTAGGGCAGATAGCCTAGTATGAACCTATGAACCTATGAACCTCAGTGCCCTTAGATAACTATATTTCTTAGCAGAGCCTGTTGTGTTATTTACTACTGTGTATTATGACACAGCGGTAGATGAGACTAGGGTGTTGATTGTGTGTACAATATGTGAGAGTACTTCTGCTCTTCTAAAAATGTATACTGTGTGCAGTGCCTGGACATTATTTATAGACATAAACAAAGTGCAATATAGCACACTGACAAACACATTTGGAATATTTAATTTATTTTGTGCATTGCGATGTGCTAGAATTTAATATTTTAAAAACATTGGAATGTATACCACATTTTTATTATATTAAGTTGCACATTAGATTAAACAGATTTATTTCGGATTTCCAGGCTGATGAAGTGGGTGTTGCTTATTATACATGACATTTCAGGAGTTATTTTTTTAGTACTAAAATGGCATGCCAGTACAGAAACAAGTACTTAATGGGATGGGGGTCTACACTTGGAGAAGAACACAGACTACATTTTGGAAGTTGGTGTACAGTTCCAAAAACAAAAATTTTGACTATGCTCCTGGCTTCAATTAACAGATTTCTGATTTCCTACAAATGGTGTTTAACTACTACTTGGCAGTGCAGATGATTAAAGGGTAGGAGCTATTATCAAGCTGCTTCCTGTGGTTGAGGCTGATTCCCTGAACTTCCATTTGCCTATCTGTGTGACTCTAAATAAGTCACTTAACATGTCAGTGCTCCCAGGCTGAGCTTGAAAAAGGTCCATGTGGATGAGTGTTCTTTCCTGGTTAACAAATATAAAATAAAATAAAAAAATGCTGATGCAGTTATCCTGCATATTTTGATTTCAGATTTCAGTTAGTAGCATAAGAAATGTGACGCATTTTATATATAAAACTAAAGGTTCAAAGTTCAGACAATGGAATGTGTCTTTCACTTGCTATAACGTAAATGGACCCAAAGACTCTGCCATTACAATACTGGCAGTAGGAGTTGTGAATTTGTGCATAGTCATCTATTGTATGGTTAGACTTCCACAATGTACAGAGAACAGTCACAAAACTGACTCACAAGAAAGGGAAATAAACCCTTACTGCCTTAGAAATGACTCACAACAGGAATTCCTTGACCAGTAACTATATAAAACATTTCCTGTTTTTAGCTGTAGCTCATCAAAATGAAAACTTTAATTAAAGAGCTAACTTTGGCTGGAACAAGCACTTGGTCACAACTGAGCCTTGTCTGTATTTTTCTAAACAACTTAAAATAGTTATCTTGCAAAAAAGGCACAATCGTGTTCTGTCTGACTTTTGTAGTTTGTTTAGAATAAAACCTTAATTAAAGGGCTAGCTCTGGCCGTGATGACAACTGGTCACAACTGAGCCTTGTCTGTATTTTTTTCATACAATTTGAAATGATTTGCTTGTAATAAAAAGCACAACCATGTTCTAGTTGACTTTGCTGCACTACATAACATTTTGTAAAGCACGTCTATAAATTTTTCATGTAATGAAAAACAGAAACTGGCTATTCCAAGACAGAAGGGATATAATTTAGAATATTTCAAAGATCAAATTATGTACTAAATATACTAAAATGCCTGTCACTGTCAACAAGGGGTATTGCCTGAAATATGTTTTGCTAGGGTTAAGTCACTGTAGCTAAGCCAATTAGGCATTCATTTCCTCTGTAGTGGTAAGGGTGCAGATGTAGATGAGTTCTGGCCAGCATACTTTTCAACCTATTAGCGCATTAAATCTGGACAAACCCTAACATAATGGTGAGACACAGGCCCAAAACTAGGGGCATATTTTAAATATTGTTTTTATAAGCATATAGAGTTACTAGAATAATAGGATTTGTGTTGGTATATATTTCATGAAATATATGAAGTCTGAAACTGAAGTGTATATCATTAGTTAGCGACTTCAATCCCCAGTGATTTGTCAGAAAACCACAAATTGTATGAGGAACAGATCAAAAATATTAGAACAAAATATGAGGTTCTGCGAAAATCTAGACAATTGAGAGGTATGCTAGTCAGAGAAGATGTTCAAGGCAGTGGAGAAATTAGAAACAGTATATCTGCACCAGCTGATGGGCTGGTGATCACAAAACACACACACACACACACACACACACACACACACACACACACACACACACACACACACACACATGCATATATGTATATATATATATATATATATATATATATATATATATATATATGGTAGGGAATCATAAGTGTGGTATGACTGTACAGGATCACACTCTTCAGCTTTCCTGGAAAAATTGTATGCTTAAAGGGAGATACCTACCCACTGTTAAACCTTTGAGTCAAGAGGAATAAATGCACATTCTATCCAAACTATGAGCAGTAAATAATGTTTTTAGCGTTCCAAAGTTGTGTGAGGGATTATATGAGTTTTCTAATCTTGTCTACAGTTCTTTTGTAAATATACTGAAGGCTTATGACTACACAAACTGGCATGTGCACTGGGTAGATTTTTAGATGCAATGAGTAATACAACCACCTTTGAATGTTAATGTCATCTTGTACCAAGTATGATTACATTTAGAACTTTTTTCTACATTCTTGGCATTGCCAGATATGTTTAAAATGAGTGTTGAGAGTCACTAAAAATATATCTTGTCATCACATCCGCTTGTGTTTTTCACGGGCAAGATATCCCACAGCAAGGGTGGGGGGTGGGGGGGTTCTGGCATGGAGTCCTAGATGAGGGATCTTTGCTGCTTGTAAATGAAGTTGACCTGATGACCTCATCTGACTATGCTGTCTAATATGTAGATAAGAAATATGCTGATGAATATAAAGAAGGATGAAAATCAGTACTTCTTAATCAGATGTCATGGTGCCCTCTCAGAAAAGCATGACATTCTCACATGAAGTTGGGAGACAGCTGCCCTTAGTAGACGAGTGTATAAATTGTGGAGTCTTGTTCACAAGTGACAATTGTGATTGCAGTCATGTGGATGGAAGCTCTTGCATTACTGATCATTCTACCACCTCATCTTCATCTGTACCACATTCTGTGGGTCATAACTGAAAGATTGAGAATGTATCCACATGCGATCAAATAAGGTTAATCTGCAGAGTCACTGGGCTTTCTCTCAGTGGAGGAGTGAGCAGTTTAGTGATCTCAATGAGTTTCATTGTGCAGTCCCTGTTCTCATATCAAAAAGCCAAATGCATTGTTTCAGCATCTTATAAAAAATGCTTCCTTATGTGGCTTCCCTTGGAGTTGGTCTGGGTATGGTGACAAGGGAAGGGACCTCAGGGCAGACCTCTGGCATGCAGGAGGGATTATGTTTTGTGGCTGACCTGAGAATACCTGCAGATCTCACAGGATGAGCTGAGATCTGTGGTCAGGAAAAAGGAATGTATGCCTTGGCCTGCTTAGCCTACTGCCACCATGATTCTTACCAGGACAGTGAAAGAAAAGAAAATTAAACCATATCTCTGTGTGAAACACATACACTAATATGAGATATGTCATTATGTAGTGATATCCATACAATATTTTTTGAAATAGTTCACTAATACTAAATACTAAAACTTACATATACTGTATAATCAACAATACCTGCAAATGGAAAATCTATACTGTACAAGGATAAGCATAAACTTCAGTACATGATTACTGACAAAAAGAACATAATTTGTTCAAAATGCATGCATATTACATTATTTTGAAAGAAATATAGGTCAGCATGCATTGAAATCTATGTGCATTATGTACTGAAATTAAGGCACTACAGCATAATCATAAATATTCAGCAAATGTGGCTAAGAGTCACACCTGAAATATAAAAGTTTATATTTCACATAATGACAAACTCTGACATCGATATTAAAGAGGATCTACTGATTGTCCCAAAAATAAACAGAAGCTAAAAAACATACTTAAACTATGGCCTAAATTCATGAAGCCTACACTTTGAGCTCAACACATGTGTATGTGTCTCTTAGTGGCAAGCAAGCTAATTGGTATTCTTTAAATTAATCTGCACTCAGTGTCTGCCTTGAAAAGAAGGGTAAGCAGCAGAATATGCTAATGAAAGCATAAGTAGGTGAATTACATGTTAATTTAGCAATTAAACATGGTGGAGTGATTCGGGAATGTATAAAATGTACATGTACATGCAGAGCTCCTTCTTGAACTTAATTCTACTAATCTTTGGAATGCACACACACTTAGAAGAAAACATTAAAAACTGCTGTTGCTATTATCATCCTGTATGTGCAACAGGCTTTAATACAAGGTGCTGCTGTCAGACCTTGTCCTAGAAGGAGAAGGGTCTTCAGTCCACATTTAACTTATGGATTTCATGATACAGAAATTGTAGAGTGCTTCAGGTTGGACAGGGATACCTTGAAGAAAATATGCAACCTCTGTCATTCTCACTTGAGGCCTCAGGGAAATCATGGAGAAACCATCCCAATGGAAACCAAGGTATGAGTAACATTACATGTACTAACTGCAAGCACTTTTCAGAGACCATAGAGGATATATTAGGGTTGTCATAGTCCTTAGCCTCCAGAACTTCGCATCAGTTTCTAAATGCAGTGATAAAGCATATAATGGATCATATCTGGTTTCCAAATACCCCAGATGACAGAGCTACAATCATGGAAAAATTATATGCCATAGCACACATTCCTGAAGTTCTGGGGGCCATAGACTGCACACTCATAAAGATAAAAGCTCCACCTGCTGAACCAGGAAGGAGGTATGTCAGCAGGAAAGGATACCACCCCATCAACTGTCAGGTAGTCTGTGATGCCCAAGGGATCATAAACAATGTGTGTTCAGGTGACCCTGGCAGTTTTCATGACTCACACATATGGCACACCTGTGACTTGTAGGTAAGGTTTGTTAGGGCTGACTTTCTACAAGGGCATCTAGTAGGGAATGCAGGTTATATGCACTTAACATTGGCTCATGAAACTCATGTGAAACCCGTACAACCCCACTAAGCAAGGATACAGTGATGCCTATGCTCAAACCAGGAGTATTGCTAAGTGTGTATTTGCCTTGCTAAAATCTATATTACAATGTCTAGACACTTCTGGTGGTGGCCTGCAGTATAACCTAGCCATCTCAACCAAAACACTCACAGTCTGTGCCATGTTGCACAATATAATTCTCAGGAAACAGTTGCAACAAGTACAATAACTGCAAGGACTACAGTTCTCAGCACCACAGATAGGGCCAGAAGGGCCAGAAGGGACAGCACATACAGTTGAGGAGTCTAAGAAAGGACCAGCAGCTGTGGATGATCCTGGCAGATGTAGGCATGCACAATATGCTATGAACCTGGCTAAGAGGCACAGGATAGTACACACATACACGCAATATATAAGTGAAAATCTAAGAAGCTAAACACATACAAATAGTAACAGTGATGCATTCAAAATTAGCAACCTTTACATACCCATGTAATGGTTGTATTCTGTGACCATCAGACAGAGTCAGCCCTTGCAGCAGCACCATTAACAAAGGTAAGTGATGAACCTGTAAAGAAGAGGTAGAGATGATTACCCTCATGTGCAAGTATTGTAAGTCATTAAGATAAAACATGGCTTAGCTGTACAGAAATGTCAGCATTAACTCATGAGTGATATATGCTACAAATATTAATCTGTTCAATATTGTGCATCACACCAGTCAATCAGATGTGACCAAAATGTGTCAAAGGAGTTGCACTGCGAGATCCTGCTTAATATGAATACACACATGTAATATATAAGTATAAGCCCTGCCCCCCAAAAAAATACAACTCCAAACCTGTTAAGGCTGAAAAATGTCTACCTTTTTAATAGATATAAGCATTAGCAACATGAATTGAGTGTAGGAAATGAAAATGTTACCATATGGGATAAGCTTTGTTGATGTCAGTCTAATAAACATCTTAAAATAGCTGTTGGTATAAAATGTAACCTTCACATTGCTACTAATCATATAAAATGTTATCATGTTTTCACATCCTCAGAGAAATGTTGATATAAAGATGTAACATTAGGTGAGGATACTTCACATAAAAACTTCTGTACCTCATATACCAACACAAATAGACAAACTTCAGGCACACAGGGCCATCGAAAATATAAGCCATCACAACTATTTAAATAATTTGTCTGTAAAGAAACATCACATACCTTGACATAATCTGTATGTAAAAGAAATGCAATTGCAGCAGTAAAAGAGCAGTATCTCAAGTCTGTGAATTCAGTCTTCCCTAATACAATACATGTGCATTAGGTTGTGCTAATATGGTAAATATAAACCCCTCTGGACAATGTGAATATGTAAATCATTATCATTTATGAATCACACAATCTGCATGAAATGTTTTTCAGGTAAACATGGTGTGAGGACCTACACTATGCTGCACACACCCTAGCACTACAAGAAAAAGTATTGAGAAGTGGGGCTTGCTAAGGGTTTGCAAGTGTGACTCATTAGCAGTAATGCATGAATGATTGCACTTCTAATACTCCTGCAACTTTGATACACACATATAGAGTGTGGTTAAGGGAAAATAAAATTATGAAAGAAATATGACAATATACTGACTTAATTATAAGAGGAAACATTATGACACATTTCTGAATATGTGTTTAAGAGGTAGACATGCCATATCTAAATACATGCAAAGCATAATGCCATCACTTTACAAATTTATCAAAATACACTTAGCTGCTCACAAAACAAAGGGAAGAACACATTCTTGTATTTCATACTTTTGTCATCACTGTAACATGATTTTTTAGGTTAACTATTGCTAAAATCCTCTGGTTTCCTCCAAAAAAGGGGAACGTCCATAGGGATGGTTCCTCTGTTCCCTCAAACAAAAAGGGAAAGCCCATAGGGGCAGTTCTTCTGGTTTTCTCCAAAAAAAGAACATCCATAACAGAGATTCATCTGGCTCCCTCCAAAAATTGGAACACCCATAGGGATGGTCCTTAGTGGTACACACCCACAAATTTCTATAATAAATAAATGGAGATGAACCTTCCTGAATCACAACAGCACTCATCTGCCTCCAATAAAGGTAAGATGAAGAACTGGCACCTGCATTTTATTTCTATTTTAAATTTAGTTTGGCTTTACTTTTATTCACAATTTTTCAGTTTGCCTTGGTTTTGATTTACAGCTTGCTTGACTTTTTAGTTACTGAGTACAATTTATTCAAATGCTCAATAATTATTTGCCAATCTTTATAGATGGTATACATTTTTTAAGGGATTTGACTTTATGCAGCAGTGACTTCCAGAGGATTCCCTCAACTGGAAGGGATCAAACCTACTTCCAGTTTGGTTAGAGACAGCCATAGAGGATCCCTACTGACAAAAGAAGTGTCTCCTACTAACTCATTAGTAAGTCTTTTGCCTCTTCTCATTACTTATGTCATCTACTCAGCTCATCCAGAGGATGAACAAGCACTTCTAGAAATACATCAGTACAACTGGGTTAGACCTTTGTTTGTTGATTTTACTTTATCTGAGTAGTATGCAATTGCTTGTGATCCATATAGTGCATTTTTTCTGCTTGTCAAGCTACATTCTTTTTCACCCAAATCTCTGATGCATACTATCTCCTCTGCAACATACCGATGTAGTGACCCTTACAAATGTGCACTATCTCACTTTTAAAGTCTGAATTCACCTGTGGTGCTTGTGGTTGATGCAATGTACTGTAGATTGTGTAGTTAATTAGGTAGGAGATCAAATACAATGGTGACTGACTAGCATGCCTGTGTGTGTGTGTCTGTCCTACTAGGTAGGGCTGGCTTCACCCACACATCTAATGTGGATGCCTCCACTGAGAAGAATTAAAAAAAAGAGGAACCCCCCATCAATTAATTTGACTTTTAGCCAAGACATCTTCTCTGCAACACATTAAGGTCATCCCTTCAAATGTGCTCTAGCTTACTCTTGAATCAGATGTCTCCTGTGAAGTTTGAGGTTGATATTGTCTGCTCTAGATTATATAAATAAATAGGTAGGTGGTTCAAAACTGGCAGGGACTGAACTATAGAAGTGTGTGTGTCTGAAGTCCTAGGTAGGAATGGCTTCACCCCCATATCACATATCTACTCAGATGAATAACTTATAGTGGGAGAGGGCTCCCCATTAATTTAATCCCATTTTAACATAAACAATTGTTCTGCAGCACATTACTGGTGTCATTTTTACAAATGTACACTATCACATTCTTGTAAACAGACTTCTTCTGTGAAGCTTAACGTTGATATTGTGAACTCTAGATTATGTGACTAAAAGTTCATATCTAGCAGTGACTGAATAGTACGAGTGCAGGTGTGCCTGGGTGCTATATAGAACTGGTTTCACCCACATATCATATGTATCATATGTATATAATTCTATTCAGGAGAATCATTTATAGTGGGAGATGGCTTCCCCATCAGTTCCTCTCCTTTTAGCACAATCAATTGTTCTGCAACACACAAATGATGTAATTCTTACAAATGTGCACTATCCCACTTGTAATCAAACTTCTCTTGTGGCACTTGCAGTTGAAACTGTGTACTTTAGATTGTGTAACTAGATATGTGGTTTGGATCAGGCAGTGACTGAATAGTGTGTGTGTGTGTG
Source organism: Protopterus annectens (assembly GCF_019279795.1). NCBI lineage: Eukaryota > Metazoa > Chordata > Ceratodontiformes > Protopteridae > Protopterus > Protopterus annectens. Next base: position 1,200,033,611 of record NC_056745.1, read on the forward strand.
TGTGTGTGTGTGTGTGTGTGTGTGTGTGTGTGTGTGTGTGTGTGTGTGTGTGAGTGAGTGTGTGTCTGTCATACTCAGGAGGAATGGTTTCATCCACAGATCTCATCATGTTCAGTCCCTTTTAGCACACACACCTCCTTTAAGAAAACATTTCAATGTCATTCTATCAAATGTGCACTGTCTCACTTTTGTAATCTGACTTGTCCTGTGATGCTTGCATTTGATACTATGTAATCTAGACTATGTAACTAGATATGTAGGTGGTTTGAATGCAGCAGTGCCTGACTGTATGAGTGCATATGCCTATTCTGCTAGGTAGGAATGGCTTCACCCACAAATATTATGTGTAGTGTTACAGTGATACTGGGCTCTCCTACCACTTTCAGTTCCTTTTGGCACACACAGCACCCTTTGAATCCAATGGTGATATCATCCTTTCAAATGTGCATTGTCACATGTGTAAACAAATCTCTCATTTGGAACTTACAATTCATGCAATTTTCTCTACCTTGTGATCTTACTTAGGTAGTCAGTTTGAACCCAGACATTACTCCATAGACTCATGTGGTGTCACCCACATATCTTATGTGTATATGTATAGCCAAAGAGGACTTTTCAATACTTTTGTTCCATTTTAGCACAAGCAACTGCTTTGTTAAACACTGATGAGCCAATCTGTTGAAATATGGTTTATTTCAACCTAGTAGTAAACTATTGTGGCATCAGAAAATGATACAATGTTCTGTAGCTTGTTGGCATAGTAAGCCATAAGTTTGAATGCAGCAATATCTACTTGGTGTGCTCCTACCATCCCAGGAATGACTGCATTATGCAACACATACAGTTGAGTCATCATGCAATATTTTGTGTCAGAGAGACAGATCATACTACTCTTTAAATCAATGTAAAGGCACGTTTATACCTTGTAGCACTAAGATGATGTAATGGCTTCAAATAGACCATGTCTCACATTTAAAGTAACGCTTCTCCTGTGGCACATGCAGTCGGAACAATATCAAGTAGCTTGTATGTCTAGACAGGTAGGTGTTCAGAAGCCAAATTGACTGAATAACACGAGTGTGTGTGTGTGTGTGTCTGTGTGTGTGTGTGTGTGTTTGTGTCAGTATACTGCTATGCATGCATTTCATCCACCACAGTCTTAAAGTAATTGGATGGTGCAGTGGTTGTGTTGTCACTTCACAGCAAGAGGTTCTCTGGTTTGATTCTCAGCTGGGGTGCCTTCTGTGTGAAGTCTGCATGTCCTCCTTGTGTTCATATGGGTTTCCTCCAACTGCTCTGCTTTCCTCTCACATTACAAAGACATACATCTGGAGCATTTCACCTTGGGCCTCCGCTGAACATTGCTTCGTTCCAAGTCAGACTTGCCCAGTAAACACATGTTAAATAAACAGTGGGAGAAGGTCCTTCATTCCTTTTAGCTCAAACAACTGCTTTGCACCACAATGATGATTTTGTACCTTCAAATATGTTCTATCTCTCACAGTGGCAGTAAGGATTAACCTGTGGTGCTTGGAGTTAATACACAGTTCAGTAGATTGTGGATTTGCATAGGCAGATGTTCAACTCCAGATAAGGAGAATATGATGTGACACATATAACATGCAACAATGTATTTCTATCCAGTTTTATTTCTAAAAGGTCCTTTCAACACATTGGTGATTTCATGCCATTCAAATATGTGTTCTATGATGCTTCCGCTGAGAGTTGATCTGTGGTGCATGGTTCAGATCTGGAAATGTATATGTACAAAACAATATTATCAAACATTAGTATGGCTAAATCACACTTGTGTGAATAGTAACATTGCCACATCCTTTTGATCCTTCAGAATAATTTGTATTGGATAAAAGAACATTAAAAGCCTTTCTTAGTTCACACCCTGAAGTGTGTTCTTTGTGATACTTGTAATTTCCTGTGGGAGACACAGTTAATGCACAACTCTAGACTGTGCAGCATGCTAGGCAGGGGGTTGAATCTGGTAATATATGTGTGACAGACAGATTGTCTTAGGCAAAGACTGGAGATATGCCACAATAAGACAGACACTTTTTCAGGTCTCAGACTATGTTATGGTAGATATAAGCATTCCAGAAGGATAGTGATGTAATTCCATTTCAGAAGGATAGTGATGTAATCCCTTTAGGTGTGTTCTTCATGACAAGGCAGATATACTTCTTTCTGTGGTCAGTGGTCGATACACCTCTCTCTCTCTGAGGTCTGACCTCAAGCATGTATGTGTTCAAGTCTGGTAAGTTACACCTGCTGAGAATATCAGCCAATGCTTACTAGCATTATTTATTTCACCAAAAATAATTATCTGTATTCCATGACTTAGTGCAAACATTTATGGATACCTGTTATTATGTTCACAATATAGTGCTTTAAAGGCAATAATTACTTATTTATCATTTTGGGCTGCTATGTACCATGCTGCAAAGTTGTGACAAATATGAGTGGACCTCTGTATGGTTACTTTATTTTTTTGTTGTATGTAGTTGATGTTATTGTAGCCATTGCTGTACTTTCTTATGAGCATGCCCAGTATAACGATGCAACTGATGTGTGCTGTTTAGCACAAAGCACATTAAGTAATCAATGTTAGGAAATATTTCTTGTTATTTCTTCTTCTTTAACAAAAATTAATACAATTCACCTCTGGAAGTTTGGCTTTGCCACCGTCCATGCAATGGAGTTATTGACCAATGCATTGAGGATAACAACATGTGTAACAGGCCATAATACAATTGGTGTATGAATAATGTAAATGTCCAAAAGTTGACTTAGTAATACATGATAGTGTTTCATCTGGTTTTGATTTATGTTATTGTACTGTCATATCGGTATTACTAATGTGTTTAACAAGGTTTACTTCAGGGTGAAATATCAGGTACATTATTTTACACTGCATTCATGTGTACTTTGACATACTTTTTACTGTCGACATTTATGGTATGGCACTTGCAGCAGGAAGGACACACATGGTGTATCTTTAAGGTGTTAGAGGAAATCAAAGTGCCTAGATAAAAGTCACACAGAGGTAGGGAGGGCATGCAGAACCCACACAGAAGGAGCCAAAGCCAAGAATCAACCAGAGAGCCAGATACTGCAAGATAGCAGCACTACTTACCTGACCACTCCAAAAGTGCAGCCAGTGTACTGCAAATGGGGCAGCCATCATGGGTGCACTATGTTAGGGGGAGTGACTGGCAGATGTCAGTCAGTAGTGCAGTACTGACATCCTTTTATGTATTAGCATTTATGAATGCTGGTATGGAAATAAATGTTGAAATTGCTTTTGCAGTCAGAACTGAAGCACTTGAGTGCTTTGTGTATAGTATAAGTTGTAGCAAGCAGTTTGCTACTGTTTTAAAATTAGAAAACCTTTCTTTTGCTCCTCAAGTAAAAGTGGAGTGGGCTGCAGATCAGGGGATAGCATTGGCCGCCCAAAGAGCTACCTACATTTCTGTGTCACTCTGCCAGTGATTCATTGTTTTCACACATGTCTTACCCAGACCACCAAAACAGAACTTGTTGTGTGCAAAGCTGATGTTTGTGATAGAAGGTAAAAAGATTTATGGCCAAATTTTTATTCTGAAATACAGTGAAATATCCCAGTACATCTACAAGCATAAGCAATAGTAATGATTGTTCTACATTTATTTGAGAAAATATAATAAATTGTGTGGCACTGCCTCACCACATCAGGTCAATTATTTTTTAACTGTAATCAAACAGCAAGTATAAGTCAAGTTTATCCACACACAGCCTCCAGACATACCAGTTATAGCTGTTTTGTTCACTACGTGCACCTCAGCTATCTGATTCATAGCTCTCAACTGTCCAGATTTTCACAAAATGTTGAGATTTTTGCCTCATATTTTTGATCTATTCCTCAAAATCTATGGTTTACTGGCAAACCAATAAGAATTGAAGTCACTAAATAATGACATACATTTGAGTTTCAGACTTCATATCCTTTAGACAATGTATGTTAACACAAATCTTATTCTAGTAACTTTCTGTTTGCAAAAGCAATATTTAAATTGTGTCCATATTTTTGGGTCTTTGCCCCCCCCCCCCATTATTTTAGGCTCTGTCAAGATTTCTTGCTCTCTGAGGTTGAAAGGTATGGTCTGATTGTGATATAAAATGCTCCAGTAAAGTAGTCCAACTTACATTACATAAATACATGCAAGCCCTGTAAAGACAGGGTAATGACTGTTCATCTTCATCATGACAGCATTTTCATCTAAAGAAATCCCCTGTATCTAAAAATTATACTCATATTGTTTGCTATGTATATTTCAGATGGCTGGTTATGGTTATTATTATTATTATTATTAATAATAATAATAATAATAATAATAATAATAATAATAATAATAGCCTTAGTAATATATTTCAGGTTTGTTTCACACAAACACAAAGTAGTTACAGTAATGTTTCAGACATTTCAAAAGTTTATGGGACAGTATTTTAGATCCAAGGGCTATCAAGAAACACTGATTCCACCAAGGCCAGGTCATATACCAAGTCCCCAAACTATCTATCAACATTAATTTTTACATTTTACCAAGTTATTTGATTTCCTGACTTGATGAGGACATTTATTTCATAGAACTGGTATGCTAACAGTTATAAAAGTTTGTCTCATACTAGTCCTAAATTTTTTGTACACAGCTTAATATCACTATTATGAAGACAGAGTAAACCAGCATTTCATTCAATGTTTAATATGACCTGAAGGAAGGAATTGTAAAGTTCCCTAATTGCCAGTATAAACTTAGTTCCTAGATAATGCTAATGGAAAGTATACAAATGTATTCTTTATAGCTAAATGAAATTTACATGGAAACACAGAAACTGAATGGCCAAAAAAATAGACTTGCATATATTAAGTCTGAGATGGCCAGTTCTTGGAATATTCCCTTTTCTTAGACGTATTGCAATCTCAGAGTTAGTATATGTACCTTCTGGGGGGGGGGGGGCTTGTCAATCCACAAAAAAGCAGTTTAAAAAAGAGAAGAGTGTTGTTCAAAGTTCACTCTTTTCCTTCATTTTCAGGCTTTTTCTGTCATGTTGGTACTTGGCATTTTGAGTGCTGACATTTCAATATGGAGACATAGCTAAATGATAAAACAATACACCAATAATTAATGGTCACTAAACAGTGTCATAAGAACCACCCTTGTACAGGCCAATGATATCAATGGCTGCATTATTTTAACTTTCCAATAACTGTAGTATAACAAACAATGTTGCAATCATTAGAATTTCATTGTTTTTTAACATTCCCAAAACTCAGGGACAGCAACATGCTGAGTACAAAATACGTTTTTTACTAGTTGGCAAAGAATATTCTGAAAAGTATCAGTGAATCCATATCAGAACTAGTCACCCAGCAGTAAAAGCACAGGCTCCAGGCGATTTAACCACTGATGATAAAACACACAAAACAATGAATGGACATTGTATTAATTATAGTGATGCACCTCTCTCTCTCTCTCTACACTGGCCATGGACCAGATTATCTCACAACAAACATTCCAGTCCAGTGCAGGATGCCAAAGCACTTCTCTTTCCTTACAGATCATTCCAGTACAAAAGTGCAACAATAATCAGCAGCTGGCAGCTGGCAGAAGCAAAGCACAGCAAAGTTTGCAACACAAACAAACACTGATATTATATGGGGGAAATCCTTGCAGCAAATTTAAAAAAATGAAACCAAAAAATGTAGTACACTCAGTGGTCTGACAGCCACTTGCCACCACTGTTAAGAGCAGAACTACTGTAAAGTGGCCAGCAAGCCATTGCTAAGGCAGAATACTTCATTAACAGAAACCAAGATAAACACAGCTATGGGGATGGAAAGGACCTTAACTCATTCAAGCCTATAGCACCTTTTTTGTATACTTCCAGTTCACACCTATAGCTTCTTAAGATGTCCAGACTTTTTTGGGTCTGGCTTCTTTAACTAAATGACTTATCACCTAATAATAGGTAGTATTAGAAAGTGTAAAGCATTATTAACAAAATTGCACTAAGATTGTTATGTATGTCCTGGAGTAGAGAAATTAACCACCATGTATGATTGATATTTTCATATTTATGTTCATATTTTCATAACTGAGAGCTCTACATGTTATTGAGGGATATGGTGTGAAATGCTGGATCTACTTTGTTCAAAAATACGTTACGTCGAACAAACAAAGTAGATGCCCACGTCAGCGAAAGCGCATTTCAACAAAAGTGCACTTTCGCTGGTCTAGTCGCCAGATCGGCTGACTAAAAAAAAAAAACAACGCAGAAACATGTTTTGCAGGGGGGCCAGCCTCCCTGCAACCCCCATATGGGGGGCTGTGACCCCCCTAATTAAATATACCAACTCCGAGATCACACTACAGTGAGGTATATGGAATAATCCCATTCTGCGCTGTATTGTGATCTCTGTACTTTGTTTTCGAAGTTTTGGTACTTCGAACAACTGGGCTCGACCAAGTGGGTTTCAAAGTACTGAAACTTCATACAAAAGAAGTAAACCCAAAATGCCATGGTGGGGGACAGGAAAATTCATAGCCAATGTCTATTTATAATTACATTATACCTTAGATACTGCTAGTTGTTTGCTAGTAATTATGAAAATAAACAATCCCCAGAATTCAATAAAATCCATGTAGGCTCCATGTAAGCCTGCATGAAATGTACCAGTGTACAAAGCCATGGTTCCCCCTCAGCAGCATGCCATGAATATTAATCATGGCAAACTGCTGAGGGAGATCACAGTAACACGGATATTGAATCCATGCAAGCAGCAGTGTAGACGCTGCCCCATCCTTGTGGTCTGTCCAGGAAAATCCTGGACAGATGGTAAGCACATGATGATAATCATTGTAATTTACTCTGCAATTTTATACATTTTTTTTTAATCTGCCTGTTTGCGTGGCATGGCACTGTGTTTAGCAATGTTGAGCTGCTCTTATAAATACATAGCAGACACCTTTCATACATTTAAAAATAGAAACTGGATGTAATCAATTGTATAATAATTAAAAAAAAAAATTTTTCTTTTAATGCATGTTTGTGTGGTGTGGAGTGGTGCTTAGCAATGCTAACATGCACCTTAGTAGTATATCTGAAGATATACTAGCTATCTCATCTATCCAAGTGGCTAGCTAGGTTGAGTAACAACCTACCATGTAGTAGGTCCGGGTTTGAGTCCTGCCAAGTCATACCTTTTACATTTATTGCTGTAAAAATGTGTGACATGACTGAAATGGAAGTTTAGTTCAAAATAAAAAATTGTTACATTTAGAAAAGCTGTGTGATGCTAAGCACCACTTATACATGGTCAATGGCCTACAGTGTTTGTCCGTTACTAAGCTTTGCTGAAACATGCATTCTGCAAATTTGCATGCTGCTCAGCTCTATTGAACTGGTTTGCAGGATGCTAAGTAATGAGGCACTTTTTTGAAAGTTACAGTATGATATGTAAGGGTGGGAATGCAGCCTATATTAAGGACAATAGGTGTGAATTTCACACCATTCATTGGACTCTCACTTGGCTGTCAGTATGCCTGGTGGTGTTGGGACTGAGCTTTCAGACACAGAGGTGGGGTATGTAGGAGTCCAGAGTGTTTTTTGGACTCCTGGTGAAAGACTATGAACCCTCGCACTGCTGACATGTGGATGCTCATGGGACTGGATTCCACAACATCCTTCCCATCCAAACTGCTCATCCGCCCCCCTTGTGTCACAGACCAACCCTGTCTACTGTCTTGTCTGTCTGCAAAAGGTTCCTCATCTTCCCAACTTACCTCCCCCACACATACCTATGTCCCTTCCCCAAAATTCCACTCTCACCTTGAAAAAAAAAATGGGCACCTGTCCCAAAAAAATATTGTCCCATACATAGTTCTCCATTTCACACATGTGTCCACTGGACATATTTTGGTCCAATTGGCTTCACAATGCAGTTATGTTGTTGTAACTCCCCTCTCTGGGGGTGACAGTCCAAATTCAGCTAAATAAATCTGTGAAAGTGCACAGTTGTTGCTGTTGAAGAAATGGATAGCTATGGTTCTTTCTACACCCATCCTGCACATCCCTACCATACCTCCCAACATACCTCCCAACCATCCTGAATAACTCAGGTTTTACTGAGTTTTGGGGTCCAGATACTGGAGTGCCATGATTCCTGAGTGGCACCCCTATATTTCTAACTTTTAGCTTTAGTTTTCATTTTATTTTTCAATTTTCCCACGTTTCTTATTTTGAGCTGACATCATCACGTGCGCGATGACGTCAGCTCCATCAGGGCTTTCAGCCTGTCGGTATTGAGCTCTAGGGCTCATTTCCAGCTTTCCCCATGATTTGTGAGCGGTTTATTCAAACGAGCACTGAAACGTTCTGCCAGTTCGGAATGTTTTTAGAAACAGTTGCTTCAGCTCGCCGGTCATAATGTTGGAACTGTTGCTTCAGCTCGTAATGTTTTCAGAAACAGGTGGAATTTCTTGGAACTGTTTCTTAAGCTCTTTTCTTAAATGAGTGCACTTTTGTGGCTTCTTTCAGCCGGTTCACTTTGGAGGTGTTCAGAAATGTTTTGGAAAGAAGGAATAGGATTTCACAGGTAGGATTCTATCTGGCAGTAGGGTGTGTGTGTGTGTGTGTGTGTGTGTGTGTGTGTGTGTGTGTGTGTGTGTGTGTGTGTGTGTGTGTGTGTGTGTGTGTGTGTGTGTGAGACTTATCATTTAATTCGTAATTGAGAGTTCAATACAGCATTGTAAGATACTGACAAGTGTTACTGTAAAATCTACTGTGCACTCTATCTGAATAATACTGAAGCATTAGCAATGGTATTTCATTTAAGCCAAATACTTAGTTCAAAGGTCTGTGGCAATAAAAATAAAAAAATACTACTATTTGGTTGTGACTTCAATGTGTGTGTTGGAAAACACCTTGTTATAGTATTAAAGCATGGTAAGAAAAATATTATGTTCTTACATGTGTTCAAACTCTGGAAGCTTTAACATCTAGCAAAAAAGTTATCCAAGATGTTTTATTAATGTGATTACAACTGAGTATTTGACTATGAAAGCTAAATATTGGAAAAACTACTACTAAATTTAAGCTACAGTGTGTCTGTCTGTGTGTGTGTGTAAAGGTAAAACTATATGTGATGGTTAAATGCAGAAGGCATTTTTTCATAATGACTAAACACTGGCAAAATAGTTCCATAATCAAGCAAATTGAAATCCCGCATAATTAGCACTGACTTTTCCAAAGCAAATTTAAATGACAAGCTATTGTGAAACCCAATGTGTGGTGCAAAATGGGTATGTCACACTGGTCATGAGATTCTCTTTCTTTGGCATTGTGTTTTTTCTCTTCCATTCAACTGAATCTCTTAAATGTTGCAAAGGTGAAATGATATTTTACAGGTAGTATCAGTGACTATTTTTAAGGTACCTGCATTTTAAGTGGTTTAAGAAGGGCTGAAAAGTTGTAAGCACAGCAGTAGTTTTGCTCTTCTGAGGCCCACAGAACCATTACTTTTGTCAGACATGTTACATTTTCCCCATTATTGCATATGTCCAGGTTTTTTGTGCCAAGACATTGAGAGCTATGGTGAGAACTGAATTCTGTATCCCCCCATTATTGACTTTGTCCAGGTTTTTTGTGCTAAGAGGTTGAGAGCTATGGTGAGAAGTGAGAACTGAATTCAGTAAATGATGGCCATTTAAGTTTCAGTCTTCCTATATTTCAGGAAGCTGCTGATTTGGCATAGTGGTATATTGCTCTGACTGTAGTGCACAGAGTTCTGGGTTCAAGCCTTGGAAGTGAAAGGCATGCTGGTAACATGACATTTTATTCTAGCAACTTTCCAAAATTATACAAGTAATGTTTAAAATGTGTCCCTGTTTTTTGGCCTTTTGCCCCCCCCCAAAAAAAAAAACTGAAATTGAAAATAAGTGCGAGAAGCTGTGCAAGATGTCTATGGCTTACGTTACTGTTATTCTATTTTTATATTATATACACATATAAATATATATATATATATATATATATATATATATATATATATATATATATAGTGTGAGTATGTGTGTGTGTGTGTGTGTGTGTGTGTGTGTGTGTGTAAGTAGACTTTTATGATGGAAATGTTCTGAATTGGGCAGTTTTGTCATTATTGGTTCATGCATTTTGTTTCATTGCCTAATGGAAAAATGTTCAAACAATAAATTTAAAATTGCGCTCTAACGTAAGTCTAACAAGTGTGCTGTATTATACAAGGAATATAATTTAATAAAGCCAGGAAGGTGTATCAACTAATGCATGTTTGTTTCTTGTTTTGTGTGCAAAGGGCCTATGATTTGAAAACAGCCCAAAGGTAATCTTTATCCACCACTGGCCAGATGCATTTTCTTTGGATGTGGTGTGCTGTTTCAATGATTGTGAGTTTCAAGGGCAGAGAAGTTTTAATGTCAAGTCTATTTTCATTGCGAGACAGTATTGCTTTGTTTAGCAGCTATCTATTAGTGTTTGTGCATTGTGCTACAAAATGTAAAAATAAAATCCAAATAATCATTGTAGAAGTAAAGCAGCAGTATGCATGCACACATTAGTGTTTATGGTAAACTGAGTAAAATAGCCAATTAATGGGACATTGGAATAGCTGCAGGGGGACTCTGGTGCCATATTTTGGTTATCTGTTCTTCAGTTTGTGTTCGAAAGTTGGTAGCCCACAATTCCAATGGAGTGGGTGGGGTTATGTAATTATGTATGCAAATTTTACATTATCAGCATACAGATTTGTACCTATTTTTCATGGGCCTTGTCCAGATTTTTGATGTTTCCAGGTTGAGAGGTATGATCCCTATCTACCTGTCATTATGTTTTTCCTCCTGTTTGCACCCCTTTTCACCACTGTCCTATCTCCCCATTTTTCTTTTCTTTAAAGATTATTTGCACAATGCGGCACAGCACACCACATTGCTTAGCAATGCTAAATAGCTCTATATTGACATATGCTTTTGGAACAATATTAATCACATTCAAAAAGTGCACAAGCACCCTATTTCGAACCCATGACCATTGCACCTGCATAACAGTGGATCATCCCACAAAGCCACACAGCTGCTAAGGAACACAGGTGTTTTAAGCAAAACATACTAATGCTGAAGTTCCCCTCATTAAGTGTGTTTAAACTGTGCTGCACATCATGCCGCACTACACAAATCAATTAAGACATTACTGGAAAAATAGTACTGTAATTGGCACTCTAGTACACAAATACATCACTATAAAGGCACACACATAAGCTTAGACATAAGTGAGATATCTGATAGCAGGTAACCCTCCAATTATGTCTACAACATGTCAGAACACACTTGATTAAACATTAATGGAAATAGGATTTTAACTTGGACTCTGGTATACAAATACAGCACTCTATAGCCATAAACATAATAATAGATGTAAGTGTGGTATTTAACAGCAGATAGCTGCACAATGATAACTGCAACATGTAAAAAATAATCTGCTATAACAGTGACTCTGTAGCTCAGTCTGTAAAATGAATTGAAAACATAACTTTTTGGTACACATGGTCCTGGGTTCAAGTACAGGTGCGTCTACCAATGAAAATATATGTAGGTGGCCATCAATAATTATAATGTGTGATCTGCATGTCTGTCTCATCACCTATTTATCCACCCAAAGCAGTAGAGTTCGAATGTCTGCATCTATATCATAAAGGGCAAAGGCTTATAGATAGGACCACTCTCACCTACTCCTAGTACAACACTATGAAGTGTAGATACTGTCAAATAATGCAGTAGCCTGAATTCCCAGAGGATGTCGAAGTGTGCACTGAAATTGTGGCCCAGTAATATCACACTGCAGCCAACAATGTTTTGCTGGTGATATCACAGACCACCACAGCTGCACAAGTAACATAAATGTATGGAGGTTGAGCTAGATGCAAGGGTCGCCAGCACACACTCAAAAGGGGACTATCATGACATAACATGTGACTTGGCAGTTGTCCAGCTGTGTGACATCATAGTTAATGTATACCTACCTGTTTTCTGGGACACACCAAGCATTTTGCCTTGCATTGTCTTACTGATACCGTTGGCTGACACACTTACCTGACACACATACCTTACTTCTAAGTGGAGTTGGTACTCTCAATCTGGCTCTACCTGTACAACAAGGCTGCCACAGATCCCATACTTACTCTTAAAGCTTGATGTCCTGCAAAGTGTTCACTCTTTCTGCCTGTGCCTATCACCTGCAGCATCACCTTCAGCTTCAGCCTGTAGCACATACATTTGTATGTAAATAGTAGCTGCTTACAGACATTCTCTCTACCGTGATGTAGTATCTGTCCCCACTATTTTCCAACTCAACCTATGAGAAAGGGGTTGTAATCTACATTGAAGCCTTATATCTTGTTCAGTGGTTGCATGGGATTGGCTGATTATACTGCAAATCAGCTGTGTTGACTGCAATAAGAATTTCAGAAGCACAGACTGGTTCAGAGGCAAACTTGCTAATAAAGAACCATGTTAAAAAGATAAACAGCTAGCTAGGGGAAACATTGTGTATGAGAATTACTTTGCATGGTCAACCTGTTGGCACAACATTTATATATCTGTACCATTCAACAGAGGAGTACTGCACTCCATCAGGTATGAAACCACTTTGTTTCCAACATGATGCATATGTGTCCATATACTTAGGGGAATGGGGATTACTGCAGTACTCCTTGGTTGGATCTGTACTGCTGGCATGTCATTGATCTGCAGATGTGTTACACCTACAGAGGAACTAGAGTACAGTACAGGTAGAATGCTCTTTGTTAATTAGGTATACCAGTTTCCTGGAAATTTCCTGTTGATTGCAGTGGTAATGCTACACTGCTATTGATGTGGTGTTGCTGGTTTTCAATATTATAAGGGGGGGGGGTTTACACATACGAGTCTCAACTTAATGGACTGCTGTGCTGGTTATGGGATCATACAACAGTATCTGTCATGGCACAAGCAGGAATAGATGACTACTGCTACTATCCTACTTGCATCCACATCCTTACTATATTTGCATGATGTTGAATATGAGATGTGTAACCAACTAGTGACTGATGGTAGCCCTCTATTATTGCTGTATCTCTACATGCTATACTCCCATGCATGTGATCCTGATATATGCTCCCATTTTGTTGTCTTAGGTTCATAGGTTCATAGGTAGGTACTAGGCTATTGGCCTGAGGACTTACGTAAGCCTAGCCAACAAGGTTCCCTGGCTTATGCCACCCAAGAAAGTTATTTTCCTGTGCCACAGTTGACCAGAGACACAGAAGTGTTCCCTGGGGTGTATTTCCTATTTCTGATCCACTCATCAAGATTTTTTTTGAAGAGTGCTAATGAAGAACTTTGCTTGACATAGATGGGTAGCCTGTTCCAGATTATGGGAAGTCTCTGGGACAGGAATCTATTCCTCCAGCATATCCTGTTTATTGTGGTGACAAGGTTTAGGTCCCTAGAGTGTGTAGCTCAGCGGGATTGGGATTTCTTTAGGTGTAGCATGTCCAACAGCTCTGGGTTTGACATAGCTTTATATGTTAGGCAGAGATCACCTCGGAGTAGGCAATATGCTACGGAGTAAAGCTGGAGTTTTTTGAGACAGTCAGTATACAGCATCTGTTTGAGGCCAGTAATCCTCTTTGTGAGGTACTTCTGCGGCCTTTCCAGCTGCTGCAGATGTCTTGTGAGGTACATTCCAAAAGGGGCGTTGTACTCTATAATGGGTCTAATGAGTGTCGAGTAGAGGGGAACAATGACCTCTTTTTTCCTGGATGAGAACCCTTTTATGATGAGGTGTGCCGCATAGAAGGACTTTCTGACTACTGTGGCGATGTGACTATCAAAGGACAGACTACTGTCCACCTGGGTCCCAAAGTCTCTTATCACACATTCAGTGTTAAGTAGACTGCTGTCTTATGTATCCCTGATGCTGGGTACCTTTTACAGAGGCAGAAAATGACACTATCCTGAATGCCCTGCATCAATATCACCAACTCCTGCTGTCCAGGGGGAGGACAAACAAGGAAGGTTGGGCAGCATTGTGGGCTGACCTAGTTTGCAATGTCAATGCAATTGGCCACCAGAGCAGGACATAGGAGCAGGTGTGGCACCGTGCTACTGATATGATAAATGTCGCCCGCAGAAGAGTAGCAGATGTGGCCAGTGATCATGCTGCACCGGTGGATAGTCTACAGTGGAACAACCACTGTTACTCACTGAGGAATTCCTGGAGAACCTAGGAACACAGGACAGCTCCCGGGCAACCATCACGTGGTACGTCATGGATCTGGGTGCCACCATTTCCACACAACAGGAGCATCCAAGTATGCTTAGTTGGATAAGCACTGGAATACAGTAGCATTCAGTGTGTCAGGGTGTACACAGTTTTAAGAGGGTATCAGGTATTTTTATGGGGGGGGGGGTTACTTGCAATTTGAATCTCATGCTCAGACTGTGAGCAACATACCAATTAATATAGTATGTACTGCAAATGTGAGTTATTTGGACATAGTAGCCTATCATAGTGCAACATGGGTTGCTGTTTACATTACTTCTCCCTCAAATTTTCACAGGACCAACAGGAATCAGGTGCGGTCTTGATCCTGCTCCTGGTAAGCATAACACTGTTGTGTTACAGATGTAGATTTAGTGCACGGTATTCACTAAAGTCTCATCCCAGGCCTGCCGGCTGGATTGATGCACTGTCTGCATGATTGCCAAGCTCACAGAGTTTTACCAATGGAACATGATTTACAGTCATGCCTATAGTTTGCAATTGTGACCACACTAATAGATTTGCAGTATTTGTAGGACAGTACAGATTGCCTTATGTATCAACTGTGCAGAATTTTGACAAATGTCAGCAGTGTACATCACTGTTGCTCATGAAATTCTTGATTAAGGAGCTTATTCTTTACAAGCAACTACAAAAGTTTTGTAGAAAATAATGTCCTCACATCTGGGTATATGTGTTTGGAGGTTAAACAAGTCTGTAATATTGACAGCATTGAATACAGCTTAACATATATTGCAAGATAGTACTGCAGAGCTTAGTAGTATGGGTATTAATGCTTTCCCCTTTATATTACAGGTGACCTGGGGGTTGGTCTCTGTCCCCTTCACAATCTGATGTTAGTGCCTCTTCAGACTCTGATGATGATGGTGGTGCCCAAAGTGAGGCATATATGGGTGCTGCAGGGGCTGAATCTGTCACAGAGGTTGACACCCCACTTCTCCCCTCATTATCACCATACACAGTCAGTATGCCTACACATACCCAGTCACCTGAGGCCACAGAAAATGGGCAGTCAGTGGGTGGGGACATTGAACAGGAAAGTGTGTGCAGTACGGCTGCAGTGAGTATTGATACTGGCCATAGCCAAAGAGATGGCGAGGTTCCACACAGGCGGATTGCTAGGGGTGGTCATAGGAGGCCTGCTGTCCTTCCACTACCTGCTGCAGAATCACATGTCACTCAGCACATGCTTAGGGTCATCATGGAGGCACAGGCACATTCTGAAAGGACCTCCAGACAAATGCTCAGGGTTATAGATGCAGCACAGTCTGACATCTGTGACTGCCTCCACCATGTTGCTGATACCCTAAATTGGTTGACTGATGCAGTGGAAAGACAGTGGTCTGACAGAGATTGCAGAATATCTGTCTTGGAATGGTCATTGCCTGTGATGGAATGTCTGGTTGGAGTTGATCATCAGACTCAAGGACATAAGTCAGCAGCTACATCTTCTGAGAGTCCACGTGGCCATGCTCACTTTCGATCCCATAGTGACAGTACATCTAGTGCCCCAGAGGCAAACGTGCTGTCCACACCAAGATGTGATAGGCCATGGGCTTGTGGTCCTGGGCATTCCCATGGAGAACATGGACCCAACAGGCAGAAGTCACCCTCAGGTAGTAGTGCCACATCTGACCTAGGGCATGGAGGTGCCAGTGCAACTCCTGGCAGAGGCAGTTCCTGTGTTCAGGGGCAGAAACATTGAACTGACAGCTCTGCCATTCCCGATTCAAAGCTGTCCAACATACAGTCACGTAGATCTAGCACTGAGATTGACTGTGCTCATGCAGACACTCACATACCACTGTCACAATCAGATCACCTGCAGACACACACAGCACATTCCATGGTCCATGTTGCCTGCCTCCCTTCCTGACTCACACACACACTTGCCAACCTAATGGGTCAGCTTAGGCCTCCTGCACTATCATGCAACACCCTGTACAATTAATGATGCCTGTGCCACATACCTGTTATCCTTGTCATCGATGCAGGGAAATGAAGCTATGTATCTGATGCACAGGGTAACTACCTACATTGCTATGTAATTCTTTAATCCACTGTTGCCTTTCACATGCCACTTGTACCAGTCACTGACAGATATTGTCTGCTGCCAGTTGTAATGAGTAAACCACATTATGTTGAGTAGATTAAGTTGGATGATGTTGTAATGGCTGTATACTTACACAATGAACAGTGTGTCACAGAACTGTTTATGTTTCAGATTCAGAATTGTTTGGGGTACACCTATGGGTACACTGCTACAATAAACCCCTAATCATCAGAGCCCAGGAAGGAATGTCAGCACAGAAGCAAAATGTCTACACAAAGGTAAAGCAGTATAGGTGCATGGCTCCATAGGTTCATATTTGTATCACAGGCTAACAGGAACAATGGCTTCATGCAGCCTACTCTTGCATCTGTAATCTCTGACATGGTGTGGTTCCCTTGATAAGTGTTAGCAGGATTCTGGGAGCATACACATGTACAATCTGTGGTGGAGGAGATGCACCATCTAAAATTCCCCTGTGTCCATTACTGACATTTGTCCTAAACCAGTTAAGACTGCCTTGTTCCGCATCCCACTGTTTAACTTGCACATGATGTGCGTTATAGCAGAAGTGTGCTTCACATGGATGGGGAGCTTGTTACATGTAGTGTGTAGTGTCACAGTTACATACCTGTCCCTCCAGCATGTCCTATTTATACCATGATTGAGGTGCAGCTGTGTAGAACAGGTACGTCTCGTGCTAGTCCTTTCTTGGATGTGCAGGTGGTACATAGTGGGATCTGAAACTTCCTGTATGGCAGCCATACACCTCGTCTCCAAAGCATTTAATTGACAGAATACACAGTTACGGACTTGACGCGGTCTGCATTGGACATGTTATGTACATTATGTATTGGGTTACTGTGGGATCTCTCTGGTTGATCCAGGTGTCAGATATGCCTGTGTACTTACATACCAAAGGTGGCATTGTACTCAATGATAGGTGTGATGAGTGCCACATCCAGTGTAACAATGACATTCTGAGATTTACATGCCATACCTTTCTCTATAGGGTGTGCAACAGTGCATGAAGCCCCACATCTTACAGATCAGTGAAAGTCAAAGGCTAGATCATTCTCTGTGTCCATAAGTCCCTGCCTAATGGGTCAACTGTTGGAGGTGTGCGGACAATATAATATTGTCCAGGCAGTGGATAACTGCCAAAAGTATAGTATTGTGCATTCCTTGGTATAGAATAACATGTGTGTTTTACCTTTAATAAGCATTTCCAAGATCTGTGTGTGCATATAAATACCAAGCACGTGTTAGCTTCAGTGCCATTTTGAAGGTGCAGCCAGAATGTTAACATCTATGTGTATGATAGCTAATCTGTTTATAAGTTAAAGGTACTTAACCTCATTTATGATGTGTTTGTATACAATAAAGCTGCTTGACCAAGAACCCGCAATGCTCGCTTGGTTTGTCCTGACCTGGTGAGCAACATGTTGTCAGAACCAGGATGGCAGACTTTTCTTCAGAGCCATGAGGTGCAGAGGTAATGGCAAAGGCTAAATAAAAGAACCGAGAGCAAAAAAATGGGCCAGAGACAAGTCAAAGGTAAAGAGAACACACATGAATGATTTATTTATTGAAAGGCATTAAACAAAGCATTACAAGGGCACAAAACATATTGTTAAGCAAACGAATAGTGCAGAAACATTTATTAGCAAATGAGAAATATAAAAGAGCTCATTAATCAATCGAAATGTTTGAAACTGAGTTATTTGATAAAAACGAGCATTAGAAAAGTACATAAAGGGTTCAGAATTTTCTCAGAATTGTAAAGCGAGCATGTTTAAAGTAAGATGAGCATATTTAGAGTTAAAATGAGTGCAAGAAAGTATAATGGGCATGAAAAGATATTTAATGAGCAAAACAAATATAACAGAAGGGAATAAAAGGCACATTAAGAGATTCAATGAGCGAAACGACTATAATAGAAAGGGCAGAAAAGGGCACATAAGTATAAAGAAAGCAAAGGCAACTGTGTGTGTTTTGGGTGAATTACTGTGTTTGGTATAGTTTATTACTTCATACTGATTGAAGCCTTGAATAGCGTAACTAGAGTTTTTCAAATTATCTCATAGTGGGTAAAAGTGCTTACAGTGTGTGCTTATTACTGTGTATTAATTCCGAAAAGCTTGTTGTGTGCAAAGTGCAACTGTTTCGTGAAGTGCAGTTAAGTGAAGCCATTTCGAAAAGTTTCTTGTGCCTGCTTGTGTCTGTTCACAGAGTGCTGCCCTTACAGAGTGTCTCTCGCACTATACAGAATTGTTTGGGAAACTGCAGCCATTTTGGGGAAATTTCAGTGTGCTGTGTACTGTTTATTCACAAAGTGCAGTTATTTTGAGGTGTTTCTCAATCTAAGCTTCTCCTGCCCAATACATTCACAAATTGCAATTACTTTGAGGCAATATATTCACAAGAAGCCATTACTTCGAAACAGTTTATTTGCAAAGTTCCCTTACTTCAAGATAACCTATTCATAAATTGCAATTACTTGGAAACAGTTCATTCGTAAAGTGCCATTACTTAAAGATAGTTTATTCACAAAGTACAGTTACTTCAAAGTGTTTCTTGGCTTCAGCTTGTATTGCTCAGTTTATTCACACTGAATGGTCTCACTGAAGTGCTAGCCTACACAATCCTATCTTCTCAGATAATGACTGTCAGACACTTGGCTATCCAACAGCTGACATACAAGTATGTAAATAACATCTACAGAGTGTCCACAATGCCTGATGGCCTTATCTTGTCAAATGCCTTCTCAGGCCATGGTAAGTGGGTTGAGTCATTTTCTCTCTCATCCATCGCATACTGTAACAATCAATTAGGTCCAATGCTTAGGGTAGGCATGATCTGACCTTGAACAAAACAAATTGGGTTTGGGCCAGTGTCTGCAGATGTACTACATTGTTACTGATCATTTCCATAATAAGTATTTTCATGGCTACAAATATAACACTAGTGAGACATCTGGGGGCACCACTTGTCACTACATACTACTTGCCCTGTGTGCAACTATGTATTGACAATTCCATTGTGGTTTCCAAGAAGGTAGTCTGCCAACATTTCTGTGTCTGTAGAGAGCATAGGCAAGCAGTGGGGGGGGGACTCCTACATACACCCTGGGAAAGGTAAGGAGGGAGTGTTTCACAGTTATCCTGCAGATGAACACTACTCAAGCAGTGTGTACTGCAATGACACAATTACCTTGTGAGGAGTGCTAACAAGAGGGGGAGTCCCCTGAATTGCTGGTGCCTGGGTACTACAACTGCTGGTCTCAGCACAACCACTCTCTCCTGGGATATCATGCTCCTACACTTTGTCACAAAAACAAAACATTAGTACCAAATTCCACATGAGGAGCAGGCCACAGCCTGTTTGTTCATCCACATAGTTGTCCCTCGTCATGCAAGGCTCTGTAGCCTTGACATACCCTTTTCCAGGCAGATGTCTTGAGTAGCAATCAGAGTAATCACTACAGTGTGGCATGTATTATGCCTAGTATTCTAGGGTTCTTAGGATTCCAGTAGGGTAGTGAGCGAATGGTGAGTCAGAGCACAGCTGCACCATCACAATATGATGTACAATGTCCGATAACTTACACATGCATGGTTGCTTGAGCAAGCACCACAGTGGCAGTGATCCCTGTTAGGTCACAATTTCACAGCAATTCATGCAGCCTGACTTTCAGCAGCTTCATGGTGCATGTCTGCATGCCATGGATCTGAGGCACACTGCAGAGGAGTGGCCACATTTGGCGAAAGTGTGTGTACCCACACATGTCCTACATATGTTATATTGTAGATTTATGTAACAGGAACATGGCTGTGTTCCCAGATCATGTTACACAACATCCAGTGTGCTGTCTGGTTACTTGGCAGGCATTATAGACTAGTAAGGTCAGAGTAATGAATGCAGAGTTGTATAAGTTCTCTGTGCATGCACAGATATCCACATCTTCACTGCAAGGCCCCTCTACAGACAGTGTGCTTAAGGCTGTTAACCCCAAAGGTGTAGAAGCATGTCCCTATCTTTGCTGGAGTTATACACTGTCAGGTTTGTAGGTATGCTATTGTGACCATGCCTAATCACGGAAGTATGGTTAATCCAGGGGCCACATGGCTGGCAAAGCATTGTAGCCACTCGAACATGTTATGGCACATTGTCAGGTGCTGTGTTACCTTAGCAGAATTACATAAGGGTGATAACATGTTATATTGCAGCATCTGTCAGGCCACTACCTAACAAAGGCCTGCTGTGATGTACGCACAAGCAAGAATCTATTGCTAATGGTGGTATCAGTGACCGCTGTGGAGAGGTGGACAGAGTCCCAGATCCTATACTGCTATGCCACACAAACAAAATGTGTGACAGACGTGACTATATAACAAATCTTAATTCCATGCTGTGTCACACACTGGTCAGTACATATTGCAATGACCAGTCTGACAACATGCATACCTCACCACGTACTCCACCCACACCCACATCACACACAATGGCATGTATGGAGCTCCTTACTAGACACATACACAAAGGACAGACACCCCAGAAACTCACTTGCAAGCTTGTTGCACATACACATACCTCTGAAGAACATAGTACACATAATAGTGCATGCATCACTGTCTCACCAGTCAAACACCTGAGGCAAAACACATACTCAACCCTATTATTCATAGCTGACATCTATATGTGACTGCAGGCAAATACTAGTAGAGTATATAAACTAGACTTGTGTTGGACACTGTGTATTGGCTGCAGGTGACATTGCTTCTCAACTGTTCTCTGTATCTAGTAGCCTAGCAATCAGATAACTGTTTTTTATCCTAGTTATGTGGTTACCATAGACATTTTGGCTATATGCGGTTGTTTGCATTTTGGATGGGCAACCCTGTGGGCCAAAACAATGTGCCTTGCCAATGCGTGTGTAGACAACATGATACATAACACCACCTGTTCAACTGTTTGTATATATGTTGTTACATCCAGTAGGCACAGGTGACTGTAGGGTACTGCATTGTCTACTGTTGAGCCTTTACATTTGGTCTTTTGAGCAACAATATATATGTGTCACAGCGCAGCTTTAATCACCATTATCAGGGTATACAGACATATAAACATATATCTGTAGATAACAGAGATGTAAATATACATGGAGGTGTGTGTGTGCATGATATCTATCTATCTATCTATATATATATATATATATATATATATATATATGTGTTGTTGTTTGTCTTTTCAGCTTGATATATATATATATATATATATATATATAAAATATATATATATATATATATATATATATATATATATATGTGTGTGTGTGTGTGTGTGTGTGTGTGTGTGTGTGTGTGTGTGTGTGTGTGTGTGTGCACGTGTGTGTTATGCAGATGTATGGGGACAGAGATGTATGTGTTTATATACACACACATATATATATATATATATATATATATATATATACATATATATATACATATATATATATATATATATATATATATATATATATATATATATAGATATAGATATGTGTGTGTGTGTGTGTGTGTGTGTGTGTAGATCTATATATACCTATATATATATATATATATATATATATATATATATATATATATATGCATATGGAGAGTGCGATACTGACAGACAAATATGTATACATATCTTTATGTATCTGTAGACATATTTATATAAAACAAGTCATTTTGATTGGGGAGCAACAGAATTGCACACTGCTTAACTAAGTGTATGACCATGCCCAGTGGGAGTTTTGCTAATTATAAACTGACTCCAGTCCACACATACCTGTACTCCAGTCCAGGATTTGTGTGTTACACAAAATGACATTTGTCCCTGTTTCTGCATTGCTGCATGTCACTGAACTTGGGTAAGACTTTCTTCAGTTGTGTGATGTAATTAACATGTCACAAAGGTTAATAATATTGCACCACACACAGACTGGCAGTCTGTAAAACAAAAAGTAATTCTAGATGACATCCAAAATAAGTGGTTACATCTAGATTAGAACCATGAACACCACCACACCAACTAATTGCCCTAGTCCTTTAAGCCACATAAGCTGCTTGACAGACAGCAATCATTCATCACATAATCAACTGCATACATACATATATTGTTATTCATGTGCTAAGTAAGATCCAAGATGAATGATCAATTTCTATGTTACTGTTCTGAAATTGCCTGGCATGCTGATATACCATTGATGAGTTTGTGTTACAGCAGTTGCAAGGGAACACTGCTGTGTTGGGGGGGGGGGGATGGAACACCACCATATCTTCTGCTGGGATACATAGTAGTCTGACCACTGTCTAACATGTCCTTCTGCAGATGTACCAGTAATCTGTTGCCGTATGACTGCATGACTATTCCATGCATGAGGCCTAGTGAATACTCAAGGAAACAAGGTAGTGGAATGGGTATCTGTAGTCCCATATGGATGTAATTTCTGTCCAAGTAGCCCACTGTATTTACTTGCATAATGTACCAGATTCATACATACAATGCCATATTATAATAATCCTTACGAGTACTGTGTAGGTTACAGACTTACCTTGCAAATGCAGCAGCTGACACAACCGTAGTTCAGGGGTGACTCTGTCTGATGCAAGCAGTACACAGCCAATACATGAATAGGTACAGGATGTGTGGGTTGCCTGCCATCATTTTTAATTTCTGTATGTGAGTAGGAGTAAGGTGTCAGTCCCTAGGGCCCTGGTTGTCAGTGAATGTGTTATGCATTGCCTCTTAGCCAAAGCCAGGGTGTACTGAGCATGCCTATGTCTGCCTACACAGACATCAGCAGGGGGATTTTCCTCTACTTCCTCCTGTGACTGTGGCTGTGGTGACCTAAGCACTAGTGGGGGGATGTATATCCCGTCCTTTTCTGATCCTGCTGCAGCTGTTTCTGCAGGATCATATTGTGTAGCATAGCACATAGTGTGAATATATGTGCACATGTGGTTGGAGAATACTGCAGGGCTCCACCAGATATAGCTAGGCACTGGAACTGTGACTTCAGCAGCCCAAACACACGCTCTATGATGTTTCTAGTTTATGCGTGTGCTTGATTATGGCATTCTTCTGTGGGTGTGTGTGTGCATTTCTGATGGGTGTCATCATCCACGGTTCCAGGGTCTAGCCAGCATCCCACAGTAAATGGCCATCTGGGGTGTCGCCCCTAGCAAACATCTGGTATAACTGTGATGTGTGCCAGATATGGAAGTCATGATAACTGCCAGGACTGCCAGCACACACATTCAGGATAATCCCCTGGGCATTTCACATAACCTGGCAGTTGATGGAGTAGTACCCTTTGCAGTTAATGTTGATTCTACCCTGCTCACCAGGTGGAGCCTTGATGTGTACATGGGTGCAATCTATGGCACCCAATACCTCAGGATAGTGTGCTACATGGTATAATGGTTGCATACTGCTGGCCCTCACCTCAGGGGAGAGGGGAAAAGATATGTGCTCACTAGCATGTGGTAACACAGCATCCAGGAAGTAGTGGAGTATCCTGGATGCAGATGCCTGTGACACTCCCATCATTTCCCCAGTTAGTCTTTGAAAAGTACCTGTAGCTAGTATCCTAAGGGCTACACATACCTTTGTTTCCATTGGGAGAGGTTCCCCTCTGTTGACTCTGGGTCTGAGTTGAGGGCTGCAGAGTTCAGTGAGTTGTAATATGCCCCTGTCCACTCTGTAGCACTTTACAATCTCCAGCTCCTGTAGCTCCTGGAAGGTTGCCCTGGGTCTGGAAACTATTCTCCTTCTCTGTCTAGACCTATTGTCAGCAGCAGCAGCACTGACTTCAGCATCTAGCACATAGAGATGTAGCAGAGCTGCAGCAGCCCCTAGCATTATCTCATTTAAAATTCCCAAGTCTGTACTTCAGTGGTCCAGAGTACTGGGGGAAAATCAGAAAGTAGAATGTATGCATACTTTATACAGGTCTGCTATAGGTTCAGCATGTGTGATTATTAAGCATTTGAAGTGCCTAGATTCTAATCAACATCATTTACTGGCCCTACTTTATTGTGCAATGTGATGCTCTGCTCTGCGCAGCATAGCTCATACAAAAGTCAAAATCAATAACTGAATACATCCAGTTTTCATTACTGCCTAACTATGTCATCACTATGACCTGGGGGTGGCCTTTTTCAATCAAACACGCTCATCTATGTGGTGTGCCATGCAAACAGGAGTGCCAGAAATTAAAAATTTTTAAAAGTAATGGGACACACACCCCTGCTGGCATCCACATCCAGTGGAAATATCAACATGGTGTAGTAGCCAACATGAAAGGGATCTGCGAACATGGTTGCTCTGTTTACCTTTTCAACAAATTCACCTCATTTGCATACATATCAGTGCTGACAGCCTGGTAACTACACAGTTCATAGCAGTATGACCTAGGCAACAGCACCAATGCACCACTGTATGGCCCCGATGCAATGTTAAATTCGGCATGTTTGTGCACTGTGATGCACAGCACAAACATGCTGAAATCATTAAAAAAATATTTATTTTTATATATTCCCTTGCACTTTCAGACATCCACAATGCATTTTTCACACATCAATGTATGTGATCTAACCATTTCAGGGGAGATATGTCCATATTTGTGGACTTTTACATACTCTTCTTTCTGTGTATACTCCTGTACGCAGAAAATTGCAGTGTACACTACAGACACAGACATAGGGTCTACACAGATGCCTTTCTGGTTGTTGGATCACTCAGCCTGGGTCATTTGCATAAGATGCACCTGCTTATGAGGTAATCTGCATTACAAGGAACTTTCCTTGTTTGCAGGTGCTTGCGTACCGCTAAGCGGCTCTTACAGAATCTAAAATTGTTAGTGCATGTGTAAGCATTGTGCCGCGATACATACACAAAAAAATAATGTAGACTTTAATGAATTCCCCAGAATATTTCATATATACTTAATGCTTCAAAAAATTACTTACAAACTATTGCATGGCATCAGGTAAAACCTTACTTGTTGAAGAAAACTTTATTTACACTATAAGTTGCATAGCTTGAGTGAGATATTCAGTGTTATTTATACTGATAATTATACAGTTAACCATATGTTTTTATATTTCTGTAAATATCTAAATAAACATACACTGAGGAATTTTTTTTTTTGTTGTGACATGAAAGCTTATGCCTGGTTAACAAAAATGTTCTGATAATATATGTCTAGGTTGTACAGTTTCCAAGCTATGACAATGAGTTGTGAACATTTAGCAAAAATGATAGTTTTGGGTTTGTGTAAATTATAAATATATTTCAGAGACTGTGCAAACCGTACATTGCCACTCTGACTGAAGACCAAATGTTCCCCAGCAGATTGTTAATGTGCAAGTTATGCCCACTGAAAAATGAGTCCGCCACTTCACAGCAGCACATTAAAGTGCCATGGCGCTTGGACAGTAAAGAAGCTAATGGCTGCCATTATTTTACGCTTGCTAAGCAATGCCTTTGCTGTTTTATGTAGTTGTTCCCCTTTCAATACCGAAAATATTACAGACCACAGTTGCCAGTGTGACCATTAATTAGCAGATCACAAAATAACCAAAGTAACTGTTTATAAAACCTTTTAACAGTAGAACATAAAACTGATATTTTACAACACACTGAATTCTCCACTGTTGCTGGTTGGTGTACATCTCACTCATGGTGGCCTACTCCTCCAAATCCACTGGGTAGCATACCAACCCCTGCCTTGACTTACTCAGCAAGCAAAAGTGTAGCTGCTCATTTGGCTCCCCTAGCCATGTACTGCTTGCTTGAGGCAAAGGAAGAGCAAGGGGGATAAAAAAGGGGATTGAAGCTGCAAGGCAGTCACCCACCTGGAACTAAGGTAATCCATATCAGCTACAGCACAGAGAAATAAGAATAGCTTCTGAAACCAGGAACTTCCAGCTTTTATTGATATACTTCCTGGATAACAACAAAATCAAATGCAGCAAAGTTTATGTTTGCCTATCTTCACTTTTGGGTATTCCCAAAAGAAACATGACTGCAGTGCAAGCTGACTGCTCCCTCAGGCTAAAAATTCTAACACCAGAAACAGGTGTCTTTAAGGACTCCAGATTGAGTATTCCAAAAAATATGGGTCCAATAGCCCAACTCTCCACTATCACATTTCCAACACACTGGGGAGACAGTCAAAATGTTGCATTTAATCAATGAGTATAAAATGTTTCTGTAAACATTTCCAATGAAACTTCCTAGAGAAAGTAGTGTAGTGTAGTTAAAGGCCCTACAAGAAATCCACAAAATTTATGAAGATATTGGGATGTCCAGCAGCTGTGACCATTCATCTGTCCGTTTGTCCCTGTTAATTTCCTGATACGGGTCAGTCGACTATAAAGATAGCTGGATAATTTTCAACTTGATGACACTGCAATACAGCATTAGAGGGTACTGTACTCCTGAGTGTGCTGTCCTTCAGATGAGATGTTAAACCGAGGCCTCATCTGCTTAAGTTAGTGGTAGTGCAGGTGGATATAAAATATCCCCATGACACTTAATGAAAAAAATAGAGGTTGCTCTCTCTCTCTTTATATATATATATATATATATATATAAAATTGCTGGAGCCTTTCTGTGTCCTGACAGAGTGCTCTTCAGACTATCTGGAGATATACAGAGCTGAGTATATTTTTCTGGCACTTCAGAGTTGTGTACTGGCAATTGTTGTTTGACTAATTTTATATCATCGCTGGCTGACTTCAGAGTTGTGCACATTTTTGCTTCACTGTATAGTTTTTCAGATCTCTGCTGAGGTGTTGGTTTTCCCATACCCACCTTCCCTATTTCTGTGTTGTTGTTTAAATTTGGAGGCTTTTGCAGTTGCCTGCCCCAACTGTAGATTTGATCTGGGACACTCCCCCCAGTCCCATCTCTTTACCTCATTCTACCTAATAGACTCCTTCTGCAATTGTTTTTAGTCATTTTTAATTTAATTGCATTTTTTAAACTGTTTGGTCTAACATTGCTAAATACTCAAGTGTGCTAGCTTGTACTGCATATGAATTGTTTTTACTGGATCCCTTTAGAATGGCACCAGAAGCTTAGCCAATTGTTGAAGTCAATCATTTTGTCCTTGTACTGTGGCATCATTCTGGGTGATGGCAGAATGCTACTCAGGGCTAGGGTCATACCTTTCCTGTAACTAGTGTAGTCCAGATTCAGATTTGTTGTATCCAGAACTGTATGTAAGCTTCTGAGCCCCCACAAGCTTTCTGTGTTGGAGGGAAGCCTTCTAGCTTATCACTGGGAGTGGTAAGCACTAGGTAACCTACCTACCACATAAGGAGTGGTTCTGGCCCAGAAATTGTAGTTATTGGTCGTTTGGACAGTTTTTCCATCTCTCTCAACTTTCTGATTTAAAAGACCCCATTTGCACTTGTTTCCTCCCTTTCCTGTAACTAGTTTAGTCCAGATACAGATTCTTAGTTTTAGCACTTGAATTTTCTTATTCGTTATCAGCACTTGTTCAGAACTTGTAAGCACTAAATAACCTACTTATTACTACAGCACTCAACCTTCCTCATTACCTACAGGAAAACAGTTTTGGTACTTACTTTCCTCACTTGCTTAGAGAAAAACAGCTCTTGTACTCACTTTCCTCACTTATCTAGAGGAAAATAGTTTTTTATTCAGGCATGTCCAAGGGTCAGCGCCCAGTGTTCTCTCCTGTCTATCTGATGAATCTGGGCATCTTGGGGCAGTGTAGAAATTGCCTCATGTACACAGCAACCCTCTCCTCCTACCACCCAACACTATAACCTGTGAGAGATGCACTTATCTAGCCAAACTGGAGGTAAAGCTCTCTCCAATCAAGACTGAACTTGACAGTCAAGAGGAGAAGGTAAACACTTGCACCACACCACACTCATCACATAGTCTCACTAAATCTACACCACCAAAATCCACACATAGAAACACAAAAACATTTGCGGAGGCTCTCAGTAATAATCTGCTCAAGCAACAGAGACCTCCAAAGCAGAAATGCAGGCAACCTCCACCCCCCCCCAAAACAACCCAAATTACACATAGCCCGCAGACTCAGTGTGCCACTCAACCACAGCCAATAAGGCAAAACAACGCACCCAACACACTAGTCATAGGTGACTCTATAGTCAGGCACACTAATGTCCCACTCACCAGGGTAAACAAGGAGAAGGTTACTGTCAGCTGTCTGTCAGGTGCCAGGATCTGCAACATAGCCCACGCACTCAGGTCACTCCACAACAAGTACAAATATGACTCCGTCATTGTCCATGTTGGTGTGAATGACCTGAGACGTACCTCCCTGGACTACATGAAAAGAGACATGGAAGAGCTCTCCGATCTTGTAGCCCAGGCAGGTATGACCCTAGCCCTGAGTAGCATTCTGCTGTCACCCAGAATGATGCCGCAGTACAAAGACAAAATGATTGACTTCAACAATTGGCTAATCTTCTGGTGCCATTCTAAAGGAATCCAGTATCTGTCTGCCTGGGATGACATGGTCAACAGACCACGATGCTTTGCCGGAGATGGCCTGCACCTGTCACCCCTGGGATTCCAGATACTGGCTAAGGTTCTTGCCGCCCCTATAGTGCCTTTTTTAGGTAATGTTCAAATGACAAATTTACCACCGTAACAGGAACAGGCAAGCAAAAACTGAGAGTGATGCTACTCAATGATAGAAGTCGAAATCTCAAAATACACTCACTCGAGGCACTTCTTAAAATGGAGAACATCGATATCTGTGCAGTGACTGAGACCTGGTTCAAGGCTCCAGAGAGCATCCCTGCACTACCAGGCTATAACACATACCACACTTTTCGGCCAAGTAACCTGGACTGGAACATCAAAGGCGGAGGTGTGTCCATATTCATTAAGGATATCCACACCTCCAGGCTAGTTGCTCAGCATAATGCAACCAAGGTTATCCAAGTGCAACTAACTCTGGGCAAAACTGCAATCCAAATTGTAGCTTGCTACAGATCACCCACCATGCCCCAGGATTCCCACTCCTCTTTTCTTGATGTACTGGAAAATATTAGGGTTCAACCAAACACCCTAATAATGGGCGATTTCAACTACCCCACCATTAACTGGGAAAAGTACTCATGTACCAACTCCTTCCCTCAACGCTTTCTGGAATTCATAAACTCCAATGCCCTGGATCAACTTATCTACACCCCCACCAGGGGCAACAATATCCTAGATCTAGTCATTACCAACATGAGTGACCGGTGTTCCACACCTGAAGTCAATGCCTCATTGGTCCAATCCGACCATAAGCTAATTACCCTAGATATCCACATTCTGCCCCCACCCCCCATTAAGGAAACCATGGTAAAAAATTTCTCCAAAGCCAACTTCATGCTTCTTAAGACAGAAGTGGCGAACTTCATGACATCTATACAGATGGACAATACAGTTACGACTACTGAATCCTGCACAATTGCACTTTATAAGCACTTACATGAGTGCATGGATTGTGCTATCCCAAGCAGAACCAAGACGCTATCCTCCAAAAAAAGGAAGCCAATCTGGTGGTCCCCTGCCATAAATAAACTGTACAACAGAAGGAAGAAACTGTTGTAAGAGAGAGTAGCTTACTTTGAACTAGCCTGAACTGTTTTTTAACTGATTGCTGCATTTATTTTAAAATCTGCACTTAAAGTTACATTTAGTCGAATTTGATCGAAAGTTTGCTTGTTTGTTTGTTTAATTTAACTGTGGAGGCTGCCCACTAAAGTGTGCTAGCCTGTGTAACTAATTTATCACTGTCTCTGCATTTTCTGTGTGTTTCTACCAAAAAAACAAAAAAAAAACAAATAAATAATCCTTGTTTTCCCACCTTCCTCGACTAGTTTAGCCCACTTTACAGGCATTGCTGTTTTCTGGGCTGTGGTGTAGTTCCTGTGTTGTCCATTACCTTACTTGGATAGAAGGAAGTTTCTTTGCTCACCAGTGGGAGTGGGGAGCCTTGAGCAGCCTACCTGTCCTTGGGGGAAGTGACCTCAGCACAAGAAGCTGTAGTTATTGGTTGTTTGGGACCATTCCTAGCTCTTTTGCAGTTCACTGTTTAAAATCCGCCTCTGGGCATTTTTTTCTGGCTATACTGCTCAGACAAGCTCCACGTGGGTTTACAGAGTGGTCCTAGCAGCAAGGAACTCAAAAAAGTGACTACCTTCTGGATTTAAGTATCTTTGCTTTTTTTTCACTGGAAATAGCTTCTGTAGCTTACTTTGAACTAGCCTGAACTGTTTTTTAACTGATTGCTGCATTTATTTTAAAATCTGCACTTAAAGTTACATTTAGTCGAATTTGATTGAAAGTTTGCTTGTTTGTTTGTTTAATTTAACTGTGGAGACTGCCACTAAAGTGTGCTAGCCTGTGTAACTAATTTATCACTGTCTCTGCATTTTCTGTGTGTTTCTACCAAAAAACAAAAAAACAAATAAATAATCCTTGTTTTCCCGCCTTCCTCGACTAGTTTAGACAAGTTTACAGGCATTGCTGTATTCTGGACTGTGGTGTAGTTCCTGTGTTGTCCATTACCTTCCTTGGATAGAAGGAAGTTTCCTTGCTCACCAGTGGGAGTGGGGAGCCTTGAGCAGCCTACCTGTCCTTGGGGGAAGTGACCTCA
This sequence comes from Protopterus annectens, assembly GCF_019279795.1. Classification (NCBI taxonomy): domain Eukaryota; kingdom Metazoa; phylum Chordata; order Ceratodontiformes; family Protopteridae; genus Protopterus; species Protopterus annectens. The sequence continues at coordinate 1,200,064,759 of NC_056745.1, forward strand.
GCACAAGAAGCTGTAGTAATTGGTTGTTTGGGACCATTCCTAGCTCTTTTGTAGTTCACTGTTTAAAATCCGCCTCTGGGCGTTTTTTTCTGGCTATACTGCTCAGACAACCTCCACGTGGGTTTACAGAGTGGTCCTAGCAGCAAGGAACTCAAAAAAGCGACTACCTTCTGGATTTAAGTATCTTTGCTTTTTTTCACTGGAAATAGCTTCTGTAGCTTACTTTGAACTAGCCTGAACTGTTTTTAACTGATTGCTGCATTTATTTTAAAATCTGCACTTAAAGTTACATTTAGTCAAATTTGATCGAAAGTTTGCTTGTTAGTTTAATTTAACTGTGGAGGCTGCCCACTAAAGTGTGCTAGCCTGTGTAACTAATTTATCACTGTCTCTGCATTTTCTGTGTGTTTCTACCAAAAAAACAAAAAAACAAATAAATAATCCTTGTTTTCCCGCCTTCCTCGACTAGTTTAGACCAGTTTACAGGCATTGCTGTATTCTGGGCTGTGGTGTAGTTCCTGTGTTGTCCATTACCTTACTTGGATAGAAGGAAGTTTCTTTGCTCACCAGTGGGAGTGGGGAGCCTTGAGCAGGCTACCTGTCCTTGGTGGAAGTGAGCTCAGCACAAGAAGCTGTAGTAATTGGTTGTTTGGGACCATTCCTAGCTCTTTTGTAGTTCACTGTTTAAAATCTGCGTTTGCACGGCTTTCCGCGGTCGTGCGCATAAGCGCCGGTTAAACAAGGTTAAACTTTTTCTGGCTCCGCCAAGTCTGCTCTTCAAATTTTCCCTTAAGGAAGCTCTACTCTTAGTATAATCAGACTACTCACTATATTATAAGCCTAGCACTTGTTCTCAATACTTCTCTACTAAGTAAACACTCTCGTGCTAAGTAAAGCACTACATCTACCTACCACCCCTGTGAATATCCACTTCCCTTAAAGGTATACCACTCCCTTATACTGTTCTGGCATGTCGAGTGGTAGATTACTGGCATCGTCTCCAGTTCAGCTGGTCAATCTGGGCATCTTGAGACAATGCTACAATTGTCTCATGTACACAGACAACCCTCTCCTCCTCCCAACAAGCACAATTACATGTGAGAGATGCAACTATATAGCCAAACTGGAGGCTGAACTCTCTCAACTCAGGGCTGGCATGACCAGACAGGTGGAGATGGCAATCACACACACAACAATCTCAGTCCCACATAGACCTACCACAACTGCAAACCAAACATATAAAAACACAAAGACATACTCGGAGGCTCTAATAAAAAACTTACCACAACAACAGAGGCTCCCAAAGCAGACATCCAAAAATCCACCACCTCAAAACAAAACACATGCAACACATACTTCAATAAATCAGTGTGTCGACCAATCGCAGCCCTTAAGGCCAAACACCTTGCCTGATACACTAGTAATAGGTGACTCCATAGTCAGACACACTGATGTCCCACTGACCAGGCTGAACAAGGAGAAGGTGACTGTGAGCTGTCTATCGGGGGCTAGGATCCGCCACATAACACACGCACTCAGGTCACTCCAAAGCAGGTACAAATATGACTCCATCATTGTCCATGCTGGTGTGAATGACCTGAGACGTACCTCCCTGGACTACGTGAAAAGAGACATAGAGGAGCTCTCTGATTATGTAGCCCAGGCTGGTATGACCCTGACCCTAAGCAGCATCTTACCCTCACCAAGAATGATACCACAATACAAAGACAAGATGATCAGCTTTAACAATTGGCTCGAGTACTGGTGTCATTCTAAGGGGATCCAATATCTGTCTGCCTGGGATGATATGTTGGACAAGCCATGCTGCTTCGCAAGGGATGGCTTACACCTGTCACCACTGGGCTTCCGATATTGGCTAAGGCTCTTGCCACCCCATAATGCCTTTTTTAGGCAAGGCTCAAAAAACAAACCCACCTCCTTAGAAAACAAAAATGGAAAAAAACTAAGGGTAATGCTGCTCAACGCCAGAAGTCTAAATCTCAAGATGCAGGCACTGATGCACTCCTCAGCATGGAGAACATCGACGTCTGTGCAGTAACTGAAACCTGGTTCAAGGCTCCTGAGAGCACCCCAGCACTACCAGGCTATACCTCGTATCACGTTTTTCGGCCCCAAAACCCGGGCCGAACCACAAAGGGAGGGTGAGTGTCCATATTCATAAAGGACACCCACACCTCCAGGTTAGTAGCAACCCATGAAGCAACAGAGACCATACAGGTGCAATTAGCCATAGGCAAAACTGCTATACAACTGGTAGCATGTTACAGACCACCCTCCCAATCTCAAGAACCCCACTCAGCCTTCCTGAAGACATTGGAGGATATGAATGTACCACAAAATACCATCATACTGGGAGACTTCAACTACCCAAACATAGATTGGGTACATTATTCTAGCCCTAATACCCTAGCCCAAAGGTTCCTGGAATTCATAAATTCAAATGCACTGGAACAACTAGTCACCTCTCCCACTAGGGGAGATAATATACTAGACCTGATCATCACAAACATGGGGACAAAATGCTCCACACCAGAAGTATACCCCTCACTAGTGAGATCTGACCACAAACTAATCACCCTGGATATACATATCCCACCTCCACCCCCAGCACAAAAGACCACAGTGAAAAACTTCTCAAAAGTAGACTTCACTCTTCTTAAGAAGGAGATGGTATCCTTTAAGCCCACTGTGCCAGTGGATACCACATCCCGCAATGCCAAATCCTTCACAAATGCTTTCTATGGATATATCCAAGAATGCATGGATCATGCAATCCCAAACAAATCCAAGTCCCTCTCCACCAAATGTAAGTGTCCTGTCTGGTGGACCTCAGCCATAAACAAATTGTATAACAAAAGAAGGAAGCTACTGCACGTCAGAGTGAAATCCCATGAAGGGAAGACGTCTCTGATCAACATTAACAGAAAACTACGTTCTCTCATAAAAACATCCAAGGCAAACTTTGAGAGAAAAATCGCTAAGGACACTAAAGATAACCACAAAGCCTTCTTCAGCTATGTTAGAAACCTGGGCGGAAAGCCTCAGATATGCTCAGAGGTGGTTCACAACAACAAAAAATACACTGAACCCACAGATATTGCTAACATTCTGGCTGACAGGTTCAGTGCAAACTTCTCGCCTCCTTCAGCCCCAAAAGAAAAAATACTTATCCCAGCTGAATGTAATCTCCCTGTCATCTCAGATGTCCAAGTGAGAACCGCCCTAAACAAAGCAAAAAACACAGCATCAATGGGACCTGACGGTATCCCGGGGTGCGTGTTACGTGAACTCCATGAGGAGCTAAACCCACGCATAAAAATTCTATTTAACCTTAGCCTTACTTCGGGTTATGTACCTGTACACTGGTGTACAGCAACAGTGGTCCCACTACACAAGGGGGGTGCATCTACAGACCCTGGAAACTACCGCCCCATAAGCTTAACTAGTCTGGTCTGCAAAGCTATGGAAAGAATCATTATGGAACTCATAAACAGAGACATAGGGGACCTACAGACACTTGACCCCACCCAGTTCGGCTTTGTGAAGGGCAGATCCTGCCTTTTAAACCTGGTTGACTTTTTCAAAACAGTCACTAGAGCCATTGATGAGGGCAAAGCAGTCCATACAGCATACCTGGACTTGGCTAAGGCCTTCGACACAATACCCCATCAGGCATCATAGATAAGCTAAACAGCTTAAAAGTAAACCCCTATGTCACTAGATGGGTTGCAAACTGGCTAAAGGACAGAACCCATAAAGTTAAAATCGCTGGAGCAATGTCAGACTCAGAGCCAGTCACAAGTGGTGTCCCACAGGGATCTGTCCTGGGACCCCTCTTGTTCGGCATTTATTTCTCAGATGTTAAAGCAAACATGGGAGGGCTGTGGCTGACAAAGTTCGCAGATGACTGCAAACTAGGCACCATAGTCGATACACCAGCTGACACACACATCCTACAAAAAGGCCCCACTGAAACGGACAACTGGTGCCATAGTCACGGCCTTAAACTAAATGCCAAAAAATGTATAGTCATCCCTTTTGGAAAAAACAAAGTACCCACAAATTATCACATAGACAGCAACCCACTGAGTACAGAAAAAGTAATCAGAGACCTAGGGACCCAAGTAGACAGCGACCTCTCATTTGACACCCACGTTGCCAAAGTGGTTAGAAAAACATTCTACCTTGCACACCTCATCATGAAGGGATTCACATCCAGATCCAATGATGTCATTGTACCCCTGTATTCCTCCCTCATCAGACCCATGATTGAGTACAATGCCCCATTTGGTATGTACCTTACCCGGCACTTGCAACAGCTGGAGAGACCACAGAAGTACCTTACCAAAAGGATCAAGGGTCTCCAACATATGTCTTATTCCGCCAGACTAAAGAAACTTCA